>NW_010336342.1:0-29726 GCF_000700745.2 Antrostomus carolinensis | reverse complement strand
ATCCCTGACATTCTGTGATTCTGTGAACCCAGACGTACTTGAATATCAAGTGTTTTGCAGATTCAGTGGGCATAGTTATTACCATGTTGACTTACAGGATATGCACAGATTACTAAAAAAGTACCAGAAAGTTTGTGAGGATTATTTGGCCCAGTTATCCTCATTGCCATTTTTATATACATTTTGAAAACCATTTTGCCAAGGATTAGAATGAACAAATAGAAGAGGTTGTGGCAAAAGTTGATTAAAGATTTTGAGTTTCAGTGCTTAGGATATTTTCCTTAAAGCATGATGCCTTCTCATTTTTTTTGTGATCAAATTTTTTGTTAATGCACTTAAGGCGTGATCGTTAAATACAGGACGGCTGTGAGGTTGTGGGTGTATTTTGTGCCTTCATATGTTAGACCATTTCAGTAGCCCTTAAACTGTGAAATGGAGGCTTTTACAAGGAGTGTGTGAAATTTGACAGACCAGCATTTTCTGTCTTCACCTGTTTTACTTGACACTGAAGGCATCAAATTCCTTTGAGCATTTTGGTGGTATTTTATTCATGTTCATGTTCTCAGGTGACTGAGCAACCTAGAGTTATTCTAAGATTTTTGTACCCTTTTGTCTTGAGTGATTGGATAGTCACTGTAAAAAGGTTATGACAAGGCTTGTTTTGATGCAGGTTAGCCTAATGGCATTATATTATTTTTCTGCTCTAGTCCTTGTGTGGATGTCTGCTTGTAAGGTGGAGCATGGCTTGTGGTATCATCATCCTTTGATTATGTTGTTAGTGTTGCCAGCAGTCAGTGGAATGTACTTTTGAATGTACAGTGTGGTGGTAACTTTTGAATGTATTGGTTTTATCTATGTTGTTTATTTACTGAAAGCTTATCCCAGTAGTTTGTGAAACTTTAACTAGAATGGTTTGACTAATTTTCTTGAAAAGCTGTTTGTTTAAATGTTGTCCTATGATTATTCAAGGATTTTTTTTTTTTTTTTGAGGGGGAGTAGCTACTCTTAGGGAATAAATATTGGAAGAATATGTTGTGGTTACCACAGAGTAATCTGGTTTTTAGTTAGCATGCAGAAATGTGTTCCCTGTGTATAACATGGATAAAATTTTATATTACTGCCTGAGTCTTGGAAGTCTAGCTTTTTTCCTTTAAAAGAATATCTAGCTTCTTAATAACACTTTAAATAAAATTAGTTGTTCTTTAAAATTGAATTTCTGTCCATCAACAGTTTTGAAGCCAAACCTTTTCTCCTTCCAGTCCTGCATCACTTCATGTAAGTGATAGCTGTGGTGCATGGCTCGGTGACAGGGGGAGTTCTTTAAGAAAGGATGGTGCAACTATTCACACAAAGACAGTATTTCAGCTGTACAGCTTTGACTGCCGAGCACCACTCGAAAGAGCCATTCTGTTTAAGAGAGAAAATGTGGGAAGTTTGAAATCATTCAAGTAGGATTTGGCTGTATGATTAGAAACTGCAAGTTCAAATGAGACCAGCCAGTTCTGGTGCTCTGAAATGCAACTCATGGAGAAAGGTGAAGAGACTAAGTATTTTTAAGATGAGCTGAAGTGATGGAGAATTGTGGGATGGATAAAGCCTTTGTACAACAGTATGGGAAGGAAGAAAAAAGTAATTCTGTGGGTTGGAGCTGGATGAGATGTACAACAGCACTGTTTAATCTTTCCTTTAGAAATACCTCTTTTCAGATTAGTGTACGTACAGGGTGACATTTGGCCAAGTGCTTGAAGCACTACTGATTTTTTTTTTTTTAAGAAGAGGATGCTTAGTACTTGTTACAGTATGAGATTTGGGGAAAAAAAGCCAAACAAACCAAAACAAAGAAAATCCAACCCACAGATCACCTTTGTTTTCTATAGATAAGGGTGTTTTTACCTTCTTGAGGTATAAGGGAGGCTTTCATCTGGAATGCTAATTAAGAATCTTGAAGGGGAAAGTATCAGTTACCACTTCAAAGGATCATCTAGATTCACAAGAAACAACTTTAACCTTTGCTTTACCTAATATGTGCATTTAGCTTATCTCTCCAGTTTTCCTCTTAATTTTCTTTATAAATTGATGAGTGATTTTTCTTAGAAATAGAGGAAATTAAGACTGTTATCTTCTTTAAAATTAGGTAACTTCCCTGTTTCTTATTAAAAAATGTTTCTCCTTCGTGATTTTTAAACAAATGGGTCATTTCAGTTGATTAGTAAGTTAACTCACTAGTTGAAAAACTAGGTACAGAAGACCAGTAAGAAGAGCTTAGTTGAAAATACAAACTCTTTCTTTTTTTTTTTTTTTTTTTTTAATGCTTTGCTTCAGACAAGTAAGATAGAGAAATCTCAGTGTATTTATTCAATTTAGGCCTCGGTAGATTCCCCCCACTCTTTGAAATCTTACTATGTACTCATTTTCCCAATACAATGGATAAGACTCTGTTGTCCTTGTTGAGCTCTTAGCCAAAAGACAAGGTATTCATGGAAGATAACCACACATTTGAGAGTGACTTGGGTCATGTTAATATCCCCTGTTTTCTGTGAAAGCATTGTTGGTCTTGCAGTGTCAGGCGTTGAAGGCAAAAGACAAAATGGGAGAGTATTTTTGTTACTGAGGTAACCATGAACTGATTGTTTTAGTTTCACAAAGGAGTTTCCTAAGTTGTCTCTCATAAGAAGTTGAAACAGACTGAGCAGGAGATGAACAGTGGAATTTAGTTTCATTTCGTAGCTGTATTTTACTGTTGCTGAAAAAGAAAAATAGCTTTTCTGGAATACATTGATATTTTAAATCTTGTGTTCCAACTTTGTGGAAGTTTATGTAGGTTTCAGTCTATGTGGAAAATAAGATGAAATGGAGAGAGGATAAAAGTAACTAAACCTTTCTAAAATTCCTGAGTTAAATCAATGATCAAGTTGCTTTGAAATCACTGTACTAAAAAAAGAAGAGTGGCAAGAAGTAGCGTTTAACAGCAGGTCTGAAGCGAGTTCCATAAAGATATGATCCAAATGTGTAATCAAAGCTTTTTGGATATATACATACTCCCTTGCTGTCATTTCAGTACTTGCAGTTGCTTGATGGTGTTAGAAGAGGAGCTGCATGGTTCTAAAACAACTGCATGGTTTTGGAATCCTTTCTTACTTACAAAGAAAGACTACATCCAGCAGAAGTCTTGCAAGACATCCTGCTGTATCGGTTCTTCTAGTCTTTTCCATAAAGCTTCCTGCTTCTCTCAGTGGCGTGGTTATTATAAAGGACATGCTAGTACTGAAACTTGCTCTGAGCAAGCGTGGAGAGCGTTTGCAATGCCAACGAGTATTTCTTCAGCCCTGTTGTCAGCCATTAAGCTGCATTAATGGTAGAAAAAGAAGAATACTTGGGGGCAAGTAGTAAAGCAAACCAAATATAATATTGGAAGTTTGAGAAGGAAAAAATGTGTATGCTAATAATTGTAAAGGGGAAAACTACCAACTCAGCTGAAAAAACTGCTTCAGGTTGCACTGTTGGTTGTCATCCAACTTGAAGCAAGTTACTGGATTCTTTGTCAGAATGGGAGGTTTAAAATAGAAAATAGCTATTGATTTAGGCTGGGGAAATGTGAGCTAACTAAAGAAAAGTAGAATACTTCCTAGTTGTATTGTTTGTTTGTTTTCACTTCTAGAGTGGTGAGTCCAGGATGATCTTTCATTTTCATTATACTACATGGCCAGACTTTGGAGTTCCGGAATCCCCAGCTTCATTCCTGAACTTCCTGTTTAAAGTCAGGGAGTCTGGTTCGCTCAGTCCCGAGCATGGACCTGCAGTAGTTCACTGCAGTGCGGGCATAGGACGTTCTGGCACGTTTTCATTGGTAGACACGTGTCTTGTTCTGGTAAGTGTTTGGCCATTTTCTCTGTCACCCTTTTCCTTCTTCTGACACCCTGCCTCCCTTCCCAATACAGGCTTTTTGGTCAGAGACTTTAAAAGCATTTAAGTTAATGACATACCAGTGAAAACTTTAATTAAGACATCATACTTTTTTTTTTTTCTTCACATATTTTGATGGTTTAAAAACGCAGGTCTTGAAATACATTTACAAGTCCATCTTGAAGTACATTACACATTTTCAAAGTTTCCTGGAAAGTAAATAGTAAGCATTCTTTTCCTTTTATATAAGATATACTTAGAAAAGGCTGAGGTTTGTTTTGTTGTGGTGTTTTTTTTTTTTTTAAATATGAGCATAAAGTTAGACTTGTGAATATATATTGAGAAAACTGAAAATATCAGTCTTTTTCTCTCAACATGGAATATCTTGCAGGTCTGACAGGCCACTTTTCTTAAGGTTGCAGGAAATAGGTATCTGACCTAGGATGAGAACTTGGGTATGCCCCTGGATCTCCTGCAGTGTGTAATGGAGGACGCTGCAGAATTTCCCTAGCTGTGCAGCCCTCTGGGTGGTGTGGCTTGGTAGCCAGTTGCAGTACCACATGAATGAGTAGATTTTTTTTTTATTTTTTGCTTACTCAGTGAACTGCATCATCTGTGATTGCTCATGACTTGAGTAAGCTTTAAATGTTAAGTAATATTTAAAACATCTTTAAATTTTTGTTGGATTTTAAATTCCAGATACAGACTTTGTCTCTTTGGCTGTGCTTGGAAATAGTAAGAAGTGCAGCACATGGTTAGGTGAAATAGGATTTCATTTAAACTGTAAGACACTTGTCTTCTGGTTTGGTTATATCATCTCAACTTTCTTTTTTTCCCCCCCAATTTTTCTTTTTTCCTGCATTTTCAAAAACATAGGTGTGTATCTTGATGGTGGGGACAAGTATGTGCATTGCTTGGATTAGCAGTTCTGCTTTAAATAAGGAAACTTCTGCCACATTCAATCATTCCAAATTGCTATTCCATTCAGAAACAGTAGACAATACTGCTTTTTGGTTCTGGTTCTTATAGTCCTATTTCAAAGTACAAATACATGCCTGAATAAAATAAAGCATATCTAAATTTCTTAATTTTAAGACTTGATTTTAGGGTACTGATTAATTTGGTTATTTATTTATTTATTATTAGATTATTTGCTTTTTTCATGTTAAAAAAAATATTAATAATTTTACATGTTAATTTTGTATATAATTGAAACATAATATGAATAAATTAATTTTAGATTGAATTTTATGACTAATTTTTACTTGTAATTATTTTTTAATATATTATTTGTCTTTATTAATAGCAATGATACTTTCAATGTAACTTTTTTTACAGATGGAAAAAAAAGACCCATTTTCTGTAGATATTAAGAAGGTATTGCTGGATATGAGAAAATACCGAATGGGACTGATTCAGACTCCTGACCAACTAAGATTTTCATATATGGCTGTAATAGAAGGAGCAAAATTTATAATGGGGGATTCAACTATACAGGTAAGTGTTTAGCTCTGTGTATTTAAACATAAACAGTAGACTGCTAACAGTAGTTAAAAATGAGCTCCAAACTATTTTAAAACATGTAACTTTGTGGGATTTAAATAATTTGCTTTTTCCAGTAGTTATCTAGAAGATATTAGAGGATATTTGATCAACACCTTCTATCAGCTAAACTTTTAATCCTATGTATTTGTCCCTTCTTAGATAAAATATAAAAATAACTTGTCTGTACAAATGTTTAGGGGGGAAAAAAAAAAAAAGCTAAATTGGTATCTTCCATACTGAAAAGGAAAAGTAATGCCTAGTATCACTTTGAAAAGATAGCAAGGATCTTTGTAGGATTTCTTGATCTTTGCTCTATATTTTCCTAACAATAAAGTTGCCTTATGCTATAAATCACATTTATTAGTAAAGTTACTTCCCCCCCCATCCATTAAAATTTGTGTTATAATTAGTAGAGTATATCCAAATATCATGAGTTTCGGGGCAAACAGATTAGCAAGTCTCACTGTTGTGTCAGTGTGACTTGCAGATGTCAGAGTAGCTACAGCTGGTTAAAATGGCTGGGGCTAGGTGGGAGGGAGGACTGGGAGGAGAGGCTGCCAAACAGACTTAATTCTTCTTTCATGTGCTAGGGCTTTTTTATTTTATTGATTTCTTAAAATCACGAATGAGGCAGATAAGCTAAAACATGTTTCCTCTTTTCTTTGGTTCTGGTAGTTGTCAGGTTCTTCTCTTTGGCAAATGTTTGTTGACTTGCTAGGTAAATAAAGAAATAATTTTGCACAACTACTAATCAACACCTAGGTAGTGCACCACTAGTCTGACACCTGTGCCATAAGCTTAGAAGACTGCATGATTCATCCTAATTTAGTCTCTTTATTTTCTGGAAGCTGTTTCTGGTGGTATGAAGGTATCCTCTCTAGTAACTTTTCTGCTTTGTTTTTTTAAAAAGCCACGCTCCGAGCTGTGAGCAACTCTGGTTCCCACATTCACCCATCTAGATCGCGGGATTTTTTGTTTCTGGATACACAGGAGCATTGTCAACTCAGAACACTGCCTGTCAGGTCCAGTGTGTTATTTATTCATACTAAGAGAATGCCTAAGGCAGCACACTACCCATCTGGTCTTTCTTTCTTTCTTTTTGTTATGATTGTTGAGATGAGCTTTCTTAAACCGGTCTTTTCTGCAGTGCGGGCAGTTGTCCTGGCACTTTTCTCTTTAGGCCTCAGGGTTGTGTGCAGAAAATCAATTGACAATACTTAATATGAGTATTTCTCCTTTCAAGGTCAGCTAGATAATTTTTTACCCTCGTAGGGAACAGTTATGCTGTCCAGAGTGTGAGAGGTGTTTACTTCTCTCTGCTAGTGGTGGGGAGGGCACGAAGTCATTGAATGCTTCTCTAGTATAACATTACCAAAATGTTAATCTCTGACATCTCCATGGATTTCAGAGGTCAGTAAACTGTGCAGACAAACACAACATATACTTGAACCTTTACTTGCTCCACAGCTAGTGGTTGCAGCTGCAACACTTGTGTTGGGATGGGCAGAGGAGTCTCTTCCAGTCATTTAGCACTGGTGGGACTTCCACTTGCGACTGACAGGAAGGCTCATACACTCGCCTGGGTTGCCCTGAAGCCTTGCAGAGGCGTGTGGTTGGTGTGCCGCTGCACGGTGCTTTAGTGGAAACAATTACTTGCTTCCTAATTATACTGCAGCACTGCTTTGAATAAAATGGGTGAGGTGGAACAAGACTGAAGTTTTCATTTGTATGAAATTCCTTTGTAATAAGTTAATAGTGCTTCAGCAACATAGCAGAATAACTCACCATCACTCGTTCAGAAAAATCTGTTGAAATGAGTAGTCTCTGTAAAACGAATTTGTAGCTTTGAAAGGACGAGGAAGGCTGAATTCCTTAGATCTGTTGATGTGTTTTGCAGTTATTGCAGAAAGTTTTGCAAATATTACAGTTTTGTACTGAAACTTGGAAATCAGAAAACTGTATCTGACGTTCACCTGATTCTGATTAATGTCCCTTTCTGTTGTGTCTGTTCATTCTAAGAGGCTATACAGGCCCTACGTTTTAGCTCCCCTACACAGGCTTCTTGGTTATAATTTTGTAATTGGGTTATAATATTTCTCAAAATGAACTTCATAGCTTCTTTGCTTTTTCCTGACATAATTTCACAAGACACAGTGTAGTACTTCAGTTCCTGAGATATATTTTTGTTGTTATTTTTTTGTAAAGTTGCAGGTACTATCATAAAAAGGCAAAGGTAATTTAGCAACACAAATCTTCCTTGTCTGTCTGCTTCAAGTTGTACATTATTTTTTCCAGTCCTACCATTCATGTAGTTTTGTCATAGATATTTAAACTTAAAATTACCAGACATCTGAGCTATTGTTATTACATGTTTAAAATGGAATTCTTGGTGGGAGATTCCTTCTGTTTGACAAGAGTAGTAAAATTGTCTCTGATTTCAGTTCTTCCTGTGTGGCTTTTCACTCCAGATGGCGTCAGTATTTATCTTAGCCAGCAAGACTCTTATGGACACAACCATGTCTTCCATAAGGCCTTTTTCCATGACAGTAAGATGGAGCTGCTATATTATTGTTTGTTTAAGACAAAACAAAGAAAACCTCTGAAAGTGAAGTCTCTTGTGCAGGAAGACTCCCTTTGTGAATTTCAGATCTATACTGGAAGCTCCTCTGCAATGGAGGAGTCAGTTTAAACTATTTTTAAAGCCAGCAGTTAATTTGTAAGTAGCTGAGGGTTTTTGACATCAGTCTCTGAGTTTGATATTTAGTTTAGACTAGTGGTCTTGAATTAATTCCACAGACAGGAATCTAACACTGGTTTCGTGAAGAGTCAGTTCTTAGTTCATCTTTCTTATCTTAGACATTTAGAAGTAACTGATTTATTTTTTTTTCCCCCAAAGGTATTCTGTATCTTTACAGGCTGGCTGATTTGTGTGAGAAAAGAACTGATAGTTTTTTAGGGGCGATTCTTTTCCTTCCTGTTACCTTTCTACGTTTTTTTCTGCATGAAATTTTGTTGCAAGAAAGCCTTCAGACTATTTGTCATTAGGACAGAGATATAGCAAACCAGTTTTACTTCCTATCTTTTAGGTTTTTGTCCATCTTACTTCAGATTTCTTTGCAAAACAAGGTCATTATCTGTCTTATGATGCAGTAGATCTCTGGGCTAATGGACCACTAAGTGAAATAGTAGGCCACGACTTTGGCATAAATAACCCTAGCTTTTTTTTTCATTGGGGTTGCAAATTTCTCCAGTTCTCTCCTTTTAGGCAGTTCTCGCGCACAAGGTCCTGCTGTGTTTTGTAGCCATGATAGGTGACAGCACAGGGCAGGCATGTAGAGAGTAGAGGGAGATGGAAAGTGCTGGACAGTGCCGGACTACACAAGACAAGTTGTTTCTGCGTTGTGGAGCAACTGTGGGCATTACAGACCCTGAAGTTAGTAGCCTCATACCTTGACAGTAGCATAATTCTGGAGAAATATAAAAAGGGATCATTGTTAGAGAAGACGCATCTTCACCTAAAACCATATTTCTTCATCTAGCAGGTTGTTTTTTTTTCCCTTGACCTAGTAGTTCCTTTAATTTACTTCTGTGACTGTTCAGTTGGAAGACATCTTGGGCAAAGAGGGCCTTCAGTGTTAGGGGGCTGTTTGAAATATGTTCTTCTTGCTTGCAGAAACGGTGGAAGGAGCTCTCTAAGGAGGACCAAGCACCAAGTTCTGAGCAGTCTCCTCCACATGCAACCAAAATAACCACAGAGAAGTACAATGGGAACAGCATAGGCCTGGAGAACAAAGATCAGATGGAGAAAATAAATACTGACCTGTCTACTAAAGTTCAAGATATCACAGATGGAACCATTGAAAGGTAGGCAAAATGAGGAGACCATTTAGAAGGCAGATAATAATAATAATAATAATTCAGATAATAATTCAGCCTTCTGAGACTGTATGCTTTTCTTATCTTAAGAAATGTTCAAGATCGTTCTTCAGTAGAGGGAAAGGGCAAGTGGTATTTGACTGTCTGCTTTAATTATTTTTTAAAATACAGCTTCAGTTGTGATAAAGTTCCTTGTGATAAAGTTTTACTTGTCATGAGAAGAAAAACAAATGTCTCTAACTGAAGCAGCTCATGCTTGAAAGCCTTTTCCTACAGACTGACTGTGAGAACTCTACTGTACAGTGTGAATTAGGTCCTAGAAGTGCCCAACATAGTTCAATACTGATTCTTAAATACAATGCTAACTCATTTTTGGAAAAATACATGATACCTCAGAAACACAAAGTTTTTGTCACCTACCACTTGCTGCATGGTGATTGAAATTGTATCATTGAAGACGTATGTTACCTTCAGTTCATGTTAATAAATCTACCGCTGTTAATAGATGCCTGTGGTTGAGCTGTCAGGTGAATTTGTCTTTCTCAGCCAAGTTTCTCTGCCTTGTGCGTACTAATGCCTCAGCTGTGGGCGGCTGTATTGGGAACTGGCATCTGAATTGCTGTGCCTTGAGGCCCTGTGTCACTTGGGCCTGCCCCTGTGGGGGTAGCGTGTGGATCTGTAGCCAGAGACCCCGAAACCGGACCGGGTTGTGCCAAGCTGTGTGGTGCACAGGAGGAGGCAGGGTCTGTCCCGAAGGGCTGCAGTCTGAGACAGGGTGCAGCCGTTCTGTGTAGGTAGACTGGAATTCGGAAATAACAGAGGGCTTACTGAATGCACCCATGAGTTTATCTTCTTATGTCTTTGAGTGTTTTGAGAGAAAATGATAGTGGTTTTGTGGATGTTTGAAGGAGCCCTTCACAAGCAGGAGGAGGAGTGTGGGTGTGAGTGTGGTGTTTGTGTGCCAAGACTTTGACAATCAAAGTGGGGGTTTGCATCAGAGTTACGCTTCTCTTAGAGATTGTGAGGATGCTCTTGGAGACAATTACAAGAAGGCCCTAGTGGTGTAACGGTACACAACTGATTTAGCCTGTGTCCTTGATCAAATGTGGTGATCAAGTGGGCTGCCCCCCAACAAATAAACCTAATTCTGTCTCAGCTAAAAACCAGGACATCAGGATTTGGTTTACAGCCTAAGGTGAGCACCGTTAAATCTGCCTGCAGACGTGAGTAGGTTAGGATCAGTGTGTCAGCGAGAGGCTCAGGTGAACTCTGCAGTGGAGGCACACGCTTAAATACTATGAAGACTTGCCTGTAATACCCTATGTTGTATATAAAAGCAGCCTCCATGCATAAAAATTCAGCCACTGAATGTGGCACTGACAGGGAGGGAGGACTAAGCTCAGATAATCTAATTGTTCCCTATTGAACCCGTAGGTCGTGCACCACTTCAGTCTTCACGTAGGTCATTTACTAACTTCATAGGGCTTCACTGACCCGAAACTGTCCACGTCAAGATTGTTAAAACAGAATAAAGATTGCTTGGTTTAGATTTCATATGCTGCTGCCATATGCTGCTGGTGGGTTGGTTTACTGTTGGGAAAAGGTTTGTTTTAATAGCTTTTCTCCTGTTCTACAGTGTAATGTTTACCTTTCTTTTTTTTTTTTTTTCACCCTTAAGCGCTGTCCGAAAACGACTGCGAGAGGATAGAAAAGCTAACACAGCACAGAAGCTGCAGCAGATGAAGCAGAAGCTAAATGAGACTGAAAGAAAAAGGTGGTTATATTGGAAACCTATTCTCACTAAGATTGGGTTTGGTACACTGATTTTACTTGGCGCTTATTCTTGCTGGAAAATGTATTTTCAAGAACATTCCTTGTAAGTAAACAGTAAGCCTGTCTGCTCCAGCAGCTAATTTTGCTGAAAGTTATTGGCTAGGGGTGTGACTTTAAGCAGTAAACTCCTTACACCTGGAATGGGTACAGACCGTTACAGACAATAGAGCAGTGACGTAAACTTGATCACATGCCAACATCTCAGGACTTTCCACTGCAGGTACTTAGAAAAATGAACTGCTGCCCCCAACAAAGTTGATGGTTTTTGTTTATATGAGCAGGCACAAACTTGCTGCAACTGTTTATACACTTTTTAAAATGGTATTCTACCGGATCTTAAGCAAACCCTGCACCACAGAGGTTTAGCTACTGAAGGCTGTCTGGATTTAAATTAACATGCCTGACATAAGCAATAAACAGTGTTGTGTCATTTACATTATTAATGCAAAGAAGTTATCCTTAAGTGTGTAATGTGTAATGTACTAGTGACATGAACATAAACATTTTATATTCTTATGACCTAGGATAAATATATTTTATAATTGCATATTTAATCTTTTTGTAGTTCACTGTACTTTTAAAAGCTCAGTTTGTACAAATTTCTGACCAAAAAGAATTTGATTTTGAAACGAAATGTAATTATAATTTGTGCATGAAAATAATAGTGCAACCATTCCCCATATTTTGACTCTCAAATTTATGACACGAGCAGCTAGGGGTCTGATGAAGCACTTACCGATTTCTACTCTGTTAATTTACATTCCTTATTTATTTTTTTTGTAGTTTTCATTATTTAAGGCTTGGAAATTTGAATTTTTTTTAAAGACTTTTGAGAACTTAGCCCCCACTGAAAAGCATACTGTTGATTAACGTATTCAGACTTCAACTACTGTTTGAAGGCCAACACTGTTAAAGTTCTGACATTCCATTAAGTGTGAAACATAATATTTTGTGTGTCTGTAGATTTTAATTGCTAGAAAGAATAAAATTAATTAATCAGGAATAGGTGTAGAAAGCACGTCAAAGGAAATTATAGTTGGGTCTCCAAGGGTAGTTGTAATAGAAAACAAGCGTTGGTAGTGTTCTCCCATACCCAGCACGTTCAGCTGTGTGAGCCACTTCCACAACTTCCCAAAGTCTGGAATGGTTTTTCAGGTTCCCCAGCACTGTATTGAAGAGGCATGACTTAAAACACTTAATGACTAATATTTTTGGGAATACCTATGCCACAGTCACTTTAAAATTATTGAGCACTCCCTTTCAATTGTTTGGACAATAACACTTTTCTAAATAGTAATTCAACACAAATCACTTGCTGCCCTTTAAATTCTCTTTGAATACAGAGACTGTGGGTGGCTGTGTGTAGATTGCTGCCATCCCTGCTGAGGCCCAGTGACTTGCAGTGTTGGACTGTGCTTTGAAACCAGGATTTTATTTAGTCAAATGTTGCCTTGTTGGGTGACTTCAGAAAAGTCATGTTTTCTCTCTCCATTTTTCCAGCTTGGTTGTTTTCTGTTGAATATGGTGGTTTGGGGGGTTTTCTTCCCTCCTTCTGCTTTGGTCCTTTTATAAAGCATGGTTTGGATTTACTGTTGAAAAATATGAAAAGAGCTAGATAATTACTTTGCTCCTTATCCAAAGGAATTAACTTGAAAGGTTTCCAGTACGTTGAAGCTTAGGAGTAACATACCAGGCATGGGTCCCAAATAGTCTGACATTTACTACACAAAGCTAAGTTGAGTTTACTCTTTGAAATTCTCATTTCACAATAGCTAATACTATTTTGGACTATGCTGTTTATATAGTAAACAAATGCTTTAGGAAAACAAGTGTCGTTTCTTTTAACAAACAGTTCTGAATTTGGGAAATTGTGTGTCAGTAAATTAAGACAATTTGTCCTGTGGCATTACTGACCAACTATGCAGCTCTAATAGTAAAATGACTTTACTGATGGCCATGACACAGCATAGGCAGGCAGCTTGCATATTTTAAGACATTGCATAATTGTTACAACCACAGTAACTCTTTCAGCCAACAAGAGGCTTGTGAAAAGTTTTGGGTTTTTTTCCTTTAAAGTGGGAAGACAGGTTTTTCAGTATCAGCTGTAACTGGTAGTAGGTGTTAGATGTATGTGCCTTATAAAAGATATTTTGGTTATGGAAAAACACATGGAATGTAATTAAATGCTTTTATAAGAGAAATATTCCAGATTTTATTCAAAATACTTAAAAGCAGCTAAGGAAAAAGTGCAGGTGAAACCTTCACTGAAATCATACTGTCATTTATTGCCTTTCTGTTTGCATGAGAAGGGTTTCCTGGGCCACCAGTATCCTGCAGACACTGAGCTTTAACTGTAGCTTGTCAGGTTGTCACTTGAATTTTTTCCTGATTACATCTACCATATCCTGGCTTTTTTGTTCTCTCGATCCTGAGCAGGCATTCCTCTTTTCGGGGTGGGGAAGGCTGGGAGGGGCCATCTTACATCATCTTGCACTTGATGCAATAAAGCAGGACTTGCACATTCAACAGCTATCTGTAAACATTTGGTTTGGTTCTATGATTGTATCTGTCTTGAGAGCCTAACTCTTAATAACTCAAGGACCACGAACCAATACGAGTCTTGGACAAAACTATTTTGTACAGTGAATTGTCCATGGCAGCATGGGCGTAGGAAGGCAAATTAAACGTTAGATCCCTTAGCACATTCCAGGAGATAATCTGGGTAAAACTCTTTCTGGTCTGTCGGTAATCCTTAAAAACCAAAATCTGGGGGAGGCTTGTTTTCTGTACTGCAAAATGAGCCCGTGTGATACTTTGTTATTCTGTAGGACTTAAACTTCCAGCAGTTTTGCACCACTTGGATATTAAATAAGAACAAATACAGGCCAAAATGAAGAACTGTCAGTCCAGTGACCTCTATCATAGGCAACGCTTAAAGAAAGAGTAAAACTGAAGGACGTGCCTTCTGACCCCTCTCCTGCCTCCCCCCTCCACCCCAGTTTCTGGCAGACTGCTGGTTGGTCTTGTGCTGCTTCTGAAAATGCTGTTGCACTCGATTCAAAGTGTTGTGGTGTTGGGTTTTTCCCTCTGTTCTGGAAAGACACCAGTGACAATATCTGATGCATAGTGGACTTCCTTGAATTTGATTAATCAATGTTTGCCTCTCATATGAGCACTTCTGTACAAATCATGCACGTTTTTATAGAAGAATCACTAACCAATATTTGGACCTCTGTTGCAAGGGGTTTGCAAATCCAGAATTAGTCCTTCGGGTTTCCTGTTTATGTTCTTGGTGCAGGGACAGTCTGCTTAGAGTGACGGTACATCTGTATTTTTCTTGAAATGTATTAAGTAAAATAATTGAATTCAATGTGAAATAGCAATTTGAAAAAAAATTACAGATTTCTTTTATGGAAGTGAGATGCTGCAAGTGAAGCTTAGCTTTTTCTGTTAAACCTTGAGTAAAATGGTTTACTGGCATCAGTTTCTATCTCACTGAGAAGGGAAGAGGTGTAAATGTGTATGCATGTACGTGTGATTGGATTGCGCAGGCAATTAAAAAGCCTGGCTAGCTTTAAGTTTAATGAATGTTAACCAAATTATTTAGTTTGCTGTTTGGTGTTATAGTTGAACCTGAGACACTTGAGGACTGCACAAGAAACTAAATTAACAATGATAAGAGGAAGTCTTCTGCATGGCCAAGTGGCTTAAGTCAGGGGACGAAATTTGCAAAGTTGATGTAACACACAGTAGTCTTCCTGGGCTTTTTTGTTTCCCCCCAAAGTTTTAGGTCAGTCTTTCATTTTTTTTTTATGTACAAAAAATAAATGTGTTGAAAATTGCATCTCTGTCTGAGTCTTTATTTAAATTGGAAGGATAAATACTTGGAAGAATTTTTTAAATGTGTCTTAACTGATCAAAGAAAGCTGCTTTATAGATCAGTGTAGTGCTTGCAGAACTTAGAAGCATTTTACTGTAGTACCTTGTAAGTACCAAGGTATTTTTCTGCGTTCTTTGGAGTAGAGCTTTCCTTCCCCTAAGGACAAAACGTCCAGTGTTGGGATGTCTTCCTGACTGCAAGAAGCCTTTGCCTAGAAACACTTATCTCCATGCTGCTGTGCCAGGACTGGCCTACAAAGCCATGAGAGGTGATGTCAGTGCTTTGAGATGCAGCCTTCTGTAGTCCCACTGAGGCCCAAGAAGCCTCCTGCAGTGCTTGTGGTTAAACGCACGCGTAAGCGGTTTGCTGGGCTGAGACCTAGACCTGAGGCTCTCCAGCGAGTGTGGGCCTCGTGCTGTAACGTGGAAATACCTTCCAGAAAGGCAGTGGCTTTGCACGAGCACTTGCTACAGCCGGGCAGCAGAGGGTAGTTGCCGCAGGGAGTGCGTGAGAAGCTGTTTGGTGTTTTTAGTGAGCTGCAAACCCCCTGTCTGATTTTTCTTCTTTTCTTTTTTTCTGTACTGTGTACTGAATCGGTGACTTTCTTCTGCATTGTATGTCGCAGGCCGAGACTGACTGACACCTAAGCCTTCGAGACTTGTGAATATTCTGCAGCTATAAACTGCAAATTATTGACATGCAAAGCGAGACATGACCCCCTCTTCGGGAACAAAAAGTGAGGTCTGTTAAGTACCGAGAAGACCTCAGTTATCTGTTTACAGCATAAACTGCGTCGAGGGGATGGAGACCACCAGCAGCGTGCTACTTTGCAAAACAAAATAATTTGCCGTCTTGTGTTTTTATAATGCCTGTATCAATGTAGAAAGATGTAAAAGAAATAAATTAGGAAATATTTTGTTTTGTACTGCCATTCTTACTGTATTTTTATACTTTTTGGCAGCATTAAATATTTTTTTAAATTGACAGTATGCTGTTGTGTGCGCATTATGTTAGAGAGAAACTGTTAAGAGCCTGTTTTGCGGAAAAAAATGTTTTGCCTGAAGGTTTCCTGATACCCTGTCTTAACTGGAAAATGGCAAAATGATTATAATATGCTTTATGCAAATATTTTTATTAATGCTAAGTATTGTAGTTTGAGCTAGGAGGAACTCTTGCACATTTCTTCTGTAATACACCACTAAGAATATTATTTTGTTAATCTGACCAGTTGGTTTGGTTAATCCTTCTGACGTTTGCTATAAAATATGCACAAAATGTTCAGCGTCACGTTGTGAAGGGAAAGTGTTTTGTTGGCGATGCTGTCATGGGAGGAAAAATGGGAAACCTGACCTCTTGCTACCCACAGCCGTACACAGTGGGTGTTAAGGGTCAGGTGCAAAGCACACAAAGTCAACGGTGTCTTTAATTAAACGGGGTTTGGATTGTGCCATCACTGTGTGTTGTATGAATAATACTTTACTTCACATCTCCCGTCGGTGTGCTCCCTGACACAGTCTGAACAGCTGGATTGGAAAGGGGTACATTGGAATGCTGGTTAAAGGAGTTCTTCCGATGGCCTCAGCAAGGCTTCCAGCCTGGTACCTTCTGTAACAGGGCTGATCGAAATTCTGCACTCACTGACGTTCGCTGACAGTTTCGGAGAAACCTTAATTCACCAAAAAACTATATTTAATACGATTGTCTAAACTAGGATGTGGAGGGCTTTATATGTAATTTGTACTTTGCATATTTTTATTACAACGGGTTTTTGTACAAATCATACAGTTGCTGAAAGTAAAGCATGGAAGAGGAGGGAAACCTAGGCCAACTACGGCTATTTTTGCTAAAATAAGCAGCAACCTGAAATCTTAACAGAACTTGGTTTTGAGGCTCATTCATGAAAGCAACTATGTTCAGAGTTGTCTTTAACTTGAAGGTGAAGCTGAATCAGGGAGTACTTAATGCCATTACTTGAGCTAAATATATGCTTGACACCATCTTGAGATAGTCTAAATCACCAGAGTCTGGTTTGTCTAAATATTTTAATTTCTTTAGATGATTAGTATTGTTCCTAGCAAACAACATCACAACTTGATTCAGCTTTCATTTTCAAATTGGGGCTGCTGTGAGACCAGGAGTGTTTGTGATGAGAGATCAAGGTCTGGCCAAAATACTGCAATAAACCCTGTTGTTGTTGAATTTCGGAACAGAGCCTGTTTGTACCACTTGGTGCATCTCTGGGTACAGCGTTCAGCCTTTCGTGCCTGTTAGCTCCAGCTGTCATTTGTGTGTTCAGGATTTTTGGCCTCTTTGAATTGCGAGTAAGTATAAGGCATGTGACTATTGGACATGTGCACGTGCTTCATTATACTGCCTGCTGCTATCACAGGTAACCATCAGATAGGCAACTAATTTGTTTTATCTTCTGGAATGAGAGGAGCTGAACGTACTTTGGCCCCTGTCATGGTGACAAGTGCTGACTTCTTTGCTCCTTAAGTTTTTTAAATGGCTTCCCTTTGCTAAGCTGCTGGACTAAAATTGATGTCAGGCTAAATTAATGAATAGGCAAAGGGAATTATAAAGATAGAGCAGTTCCATAAAGAGCTTATTCAGGTTTTATTGAGGGCTGCCTTCTGACAGCAGAAGTCTTGGCTGGCTGGTCCAGGAACTCCTAGTACGTGCACGTGTTTTGTTATTTCCACGCAAGGCCACAATTCTTGACTGCCACTGGGAAAATGCATTTAAAAAGGTGAAGGGGAGGGACTGCCTCTTGAAAGAGAGGGCCTTAGAAGAATGATGGACTTGAAGATTTTCAAATGAAAAAGCTGTGATTTACTGGCTGCCCTTTTTTTTTTTTTTTCCTTCCCCTCGAAGAGAGATGTTGCAGAGGTGCTTGTCAGGCCGGCAGTGGAAGTGGTGGGCTGGGGAGGAGCTCGGAGTGGCTGGTACCACTGCCTGCTGCCTTGGGAACACGTGGCCCAGCCGAGGAGAAGCTGCCTCCTTGTCCTGGTAAAGCCAAAACTGCTTTTCCATAGGGAACAGGAAAGCCTTATGGGTTCCTGCACTAAGTTCTCACCTTTTTACTTCTCTTTGAGGTTCTACTCTGTTCTGTCTCTCAAAGAGGTACTTGGCATCTACAGCTTGTTAAAGAAAAATCTTTCGAGGCAAATGACACCACCTTCATTGCTTTCATCTGGTCCTTTCAATAATTAATTTGCCCTCTTGTTATACAGACACCTTGTAGTAGCTTTTTAAAAGCTACAAGGAATCCTTTAGCATTTAACAACACTTACGGACCCCTGTCTTTTTTGTCCTCCACTCCTAGGTATGTCTTGCTGGTCACAGTTATAGAAGTACAGAGAAATGATCATCCTCAGCAGGTCTTTCAAGTCAGTCATTCTAATCGCCATCTACTTTAACACAGGCTGTAAGTTCAGAACCAGCATACACAGGTCAGTACGCAGGACTGGAACGCAGTTAGCTAGGTACATGTACCCATTAGGCAGGGAGTTGGGGGTGAGGGGAAGAAGAGGGAGAAAAAAGTAAAGCCTGAGAGCCTTCACCTGTCCAGTGTGGAGCCCATCTTCCACCTCGCTCACACCAGTGCTGAACTCCAGTACTTGGGCAGAGTTCCTACAGTGCAGGACACCCCCTGCCTCTGCAAAGGGATCCCAGCCACCTCAGGTTTCTGTAGGATGGACAATTACAGACCAGTTAGTTTCTGCAAAGAAGATTCTGTCACACAGCAGATGGCCTGTGCCTCACAGCACAAGTGTTGGGAATAAAGAGAGACACAAGCACGCCCATTTCTCCTCTCTGCCTCACGGCAACTTACGCCCTTGGCTCAGTTTTTAATATGGTTAGTTTTTCCAACTAGTTTTAGGCTGGTCAGACTTGCCTTGCACTACAAATAGCCTTCTGTCTGCCTTCCCTTGACTCGCCAGCTTATTAGCCTGGATGCACTTCTAGGAATTTCCATAGGTATGTTGGTTAATTCTCACTTTCCAGCCATAGAACTGCACTGTCTCACATCCAGGACCTGCCATCACCTTCTAGTAGTTTCTCTGCTGTTGTCCCCCTCTCAGTGACGTTTGAACTCGTTGCTGTTCAAACACCTTAACAGTTTCCTGAGTTGGGGACAGGACGAGCTTCTCTCCCCCCCCCAGCTCACCCGACTGTACCGCACACGGAATTCTCTTCCTGCCCCTTTCTGTCAGCAACACAAGCTGCATTGCTGTTTGTTGTACTTGAAGAGGAACCCCAGAGGAACTGCCACCAATTTTGAAAGCTCATTACCGCTCCCCAGTGTTTTCTTGTAGTTCCCATTCTGCTCCATGTTAAGTTTCTGATTAAAAAAATAAGCTCTGTTGCTTTTCTCATTTACAGCACTTGAAGAATAGCTCCAGTATGTTTTTATGGCTGTAAAACATGTTTCTATCTCACAACTTACTCTATTAACCACTTAAAACCCCAAGAAACTCCTTGCAATTGTGTCATTTTGAAAGCGCCTCAGATTGTGGCAAAGGTGATGCCTGAAAGCAGCAGCCCAGCCTCTGTCGCGAGGGTTTTGGGTAGGTGCTTAGTAGCTGTAGTTGCAACATCAGATAGTAGCTACCACAGTTCAGATCCTGATTTTATTTATTTATTTATTAAATAATGAGCACTACTCTAGGGAATCTTACCCTTTTTTTGTGCTACAGGCTTATTATTTTATCACAAAATAGTAAAAAAAAAACTTTGTGGCCTGCCTGGAACGGTCAAGGCTTCATCCCTTCTATCAATAAGAAGCTTACAACCCAAGATTTACAACAGACTTTGCTGCAGTGGAGCAAGCAGGTGTGTACTGCTCCTTCTGAATTTGAAGACAGAGCTACAGAATCATTTTTACAACCCTGAATCTCTTGCTGGTTAAAACCACCAGTCCCAGGTAACAGTGCCGTACGTGCAAGCTCCTAGCTGGAGGATGCAGCGGTTTAACTCACCCTTGTTGGGAGGATCTGTGCTCTCTGGAGGGAGAGACTGCAGCCTAACAGAGTAACGCGGTGTGACAGTCTGGTCCCACACACCTATTTCCCTTGACTCTGTTCAAGTGATAACCACCAGTGGTGACCGTAATGGATGCTATCTGGTTGTGCTGGACCCATCCAAATCAGAGGAGACTGAGAACAACACAATGGCCAAGGGCTGTCTTGTGCAACTTGCTCCAACAGCAGAGGGCTTGCTGAGTGTGCACCGACTGAAATATGGCTGGTATGCAAATCTTAGTCCATAAATAGTGGACAGCCCAGGGCCCATGGAGCTCTCCTGAAACGACAGCGGGCTGCACACCAGGAGCTCCCTTTGAGCAGTGATGCCTCTCAAGGTTACTCCTCGAGGTTGAGAGATTCCTTCCCGCAACAGATCCTTGGTTAGTGACTAATAGCTGCTAAACTGCAAAATCTTAGTTAAGTGATATAAAGGATTGATAATCCTTTAGGTATAAACCCTTGCTCAAGCCTGGGACTAGGATTGGATCTAGCTGCACCTAGAGTTTAGAAAGCAAGGGGATCCTTTCTGAAGCCTTGTGACTCAAGGGAAGGGTCTTCCTGACAGTTTTGTCTGACCCTGCCCTCTGAGGAGTAATAATCAAGTGAACCTCGCCATCGAATCCTGTTAAATGAACGTCACATTAACCTTTGAACTTTGTTAATTCACTATTTTATATCAATAAATATATTATTACATCTCTTTTACGAGTGAAGTGTGTAAACTCATATAACCCCCTCATTCTCCACTCCCCCACCCACAACACAGAGAAATGAGACAAACTCAGGAAATGAGAATGCTGATGCAATTCTGAGCATGGCGTACATCACAGCTTCAGAGGGTGTGGAGAATTTTACAAGAGCTCCAAGTCCTAACAACTTTAAGGCTTTTAACTGCTTGCAAATATTATATTTCATGCCTTATACTTCTTGTTTGTTAATAGCTGAAAAGAGATGCCAGTAGTGGGACACTGCTCATGACCAACATGGATATAAAGGTCAGTCAGTCCAACAAATAAGACCAACAAATCTTAATATAATTGTATATTTTCCATTACCCGCCTTTCTCACAAATTTATTGCAAGGTTTAGCTGAAAAGGTTAAGAAGGCATTAAAGGCTCTCTCTTAAGGGCAAGGGGGCGGGAAAGCTATCCTAGCTACTACTGCTCGTTAACTACATGATGGCGCTTTTAGGATACAATACATTCAAGTGCCACTTTCTGTTTTCTTTGGGATCCCGCCATTATGTTGTAAATGCAGACGATGCATTCTCTCCTTAGTGCACAAACGGCTTTTCTTCAGATGTACAACTGCAGGTGGAACAGTGGGTGATAGGGCAGAGTCTCATCTTGTCTTCTCTGAAACCTACACTTCAGCCCCAGTTCCTGTTAAGCTCCATGGCCAGTGGTCAGCACACGCTGGGCCACCTGCCTGCCCTGTGGCTCAGCACACAAAGCCGAAGGGAGTCCCAGGACATTAGAAACACTCGGGGAGTGCTGAAGAACCTTGGTTGGCTTGCTCTCTTAACGCGTTTGTAACTTAAGTACTGGTTTAGCCACAGTAACAACAATAAAACAGACTACATCTAAGCTATTTGAGAGAATACTTTCTTGAGAAACCGCACCTTTATCAGTAAAAGAAGGAAAGAAAAAAACAACTCCCATGCCTCGGAAAAATTCTGAATGCTTCCTTGCTGCTTCAGAATCCTCATTTTTCCTCCTCTAGCTTTTTATCGCTGCTTCTCCTTGTTCCAAGTCATACAAGTTTTGACTGAAATTTAATCTATTATTGCAGCTGCTTCGATTTTGATTAACATAGTTTTGCAGCTAAATAGCTCCTGAACTGTAGCTTCCCAAATGCCACTGGGCATACATCAGCCTACATCCTCATTAATACAACCAACTGATACAGACTTTTCCTACCTGATAAACTTTCTGTGGATGCCCAAGCAACACTGCTTATTGCCCAAACAAGGTTTTACCCTTCAGATTTTTTAAATTATTTGAAAACCACAGAAGTTGACTTCAGTATTTCAAGGGGTTTTTTTAGTACCTTGTATATTTTAGCTCTGCACAATATATTCCTGATCTTGAACAAAGTTGCATGCCTGCATCACACAGCTGCAGCAAACGCTGTTGGGGCTTGCTGTCTGTATGTTGCAAGGTATTTGAACCCCAAGGCTTCATGCAAATGAACTCCTGCCAGTGCAACACGCGTACCCCACAACTCGTTTGCAGTACTGAGCATCATCTACAACACGGGGTTGCAGAGCGCACAGCTGAGAAGTTTACTGCAGCATGGCTGAAGTTCACAGCTGTTAGAATAATGACACTTGTGAATAGCCCTACATGAAGCAGTTAATTTGATCCCAAAGGAACTAAGTGCTTAAACAGAGCCAACAAAATCAAGCTTATACAATCACATTTAAAAAGTCACAAAAAAACAACAAAAATCCCCTGAGAAACTTAAAAAGCTTGTGCTTGTTGCTAATTCTCCACTCCCCCCCCACCCCCCCCAACATCCTAAGACGGTTGGAAAAGCCTCATGAAAGCAGTTACCTTGTGCTCACATTGTTCTACACGTATCTAGGTTTGTGGCTGACTCAAATACAATATTTAACTTGACACCACCTACATTTTAAGACATTATTTGAACATACAATTACATGAAGCATTTGCTCCATATACCAGTTCTTTCTCCAGGGTTCAGTTTGCCCTGCATTATCTGCTTCTGCACAGCAGACTTAAGACTGGGAAACACTTATATTCCTTACTGTTTTGTGGAAAAAGAATAGTAACCAAATATTCATTCAAATATTAGTCCTCTGTGACCAGCACCACTATGATTCTCACTTTCAAAAGACCGAAAAGATGAACAATACCGCATCCTTTGGGTGATCAGTCACATTCACTGAGTAGCTGGACTGACTGTTCTTCTTTAACAACAGGCCCAAGTTTTCAAGCAAAGCTGTACTGAATCCTATGCTTACACCTTTAACTGATCTCTTCAAGGATTGCTGTTGTTCCTCATCATTTGTACTACTGGCACGACAATCCCACAAAAAAAAAAATCTATTTAGCAGATAAATATTTAAAATTAGAGCCTATATACATGTCATGCCTATTAATTAATAAGCTATAACTTAGAAATTCTAGATTTAAAGTTGCTTTTAAATAAGCTGATGTGACGAGGCACTTCCAAATGATCAAAACTGAACATGTAACTTGGTAACATACAAGTACCATTACACACATTAAACACATGAATTACTCATCACACAACTGATGTCTCAGACTAAGCTTATAAAAAATCACAGATACCAGGCTGCCTGCTATCAGGGCAATGTTTTAATTCCTTTATATTTCAGAGCACTGCATGCATCCTCAATTAGTCTAAGAAGGCTCACCTACCTAGAAAGCTTTAGTTTTAGCATCTCCACAGCCCTTGGAAGAAGAATAGAAATTACACCACAGAGCAGACCAGAAAAGATAAGACCAGGCTGCCGTATCGCTTGCAGTCTCCCCAGCTGAAGCTACAACAGCGCTGCGAAAAGAAGGCAGAACTACTAACTTCTGAGTTTCACATACATCACCAGGAAGGTTTTGAAAAAAAGCCAAGATCCGCAGTTGACATGGAAGAGTAGGGCTTTATCTTCATAGCAAAATCTATGCTTGCACATCCATCTCAAGCTCTCAGCCACATTAAGAAGGTTCACTTAAATTTTAAAACTATAAACTTTTCCATAGCAATAACACTTAACCAAAGAAAAAGATTTTTAAAAAATATTTTATTAGAAAAAAATTAAACCCAAGTTATTCAATAAACAACTGTACAAACCATATTTCTTTGGTCAACTTGTGAAAGTTACCTTAATTTCATTAGCTACCCATATATGTGAAAGGAAGTTTTCTTAAATAAAGAATCTGTGCACACAACAAATGAAGCTGCTGTTGCTTGGCAATTGCTATGTGATCACCTTCTCAAAGGTGTGTGAGACTGCACATGTGACTTACAGAAGAACTCAAAACTCATCAGAAGAGTGCAGGTGGGAGACCGTTGCCAAAAAGTAATCGCCAAGAACTTGGTATTTTCCATTGTGAAGAAGTATCTGTGGAATTGTTGCTCTGCAACAGAAACAGAATAATTCTCTAAGTTTTAAATAATCATTTAATTCTGTCTCTGGCACATGTATTAAAATAATGGGCAGCATTTCAAGTGTCAGTATCTTGTGGGTTGCTTTAGAGTACTGGAAGACTGAACTTGATCAAACCTTTATGCAATTTTCCCCCACACCTGTCAAACGAAGGGACCGGGGCTTAGGTTTGGTTTTTCAGATGGGGAAATTTCCAGTGAAATTTTAATCAAAATATATCTTTAATTTAGCATATCCTTGATGACCCAAGGGCCAAAACAAACCCAACCCATACATTTTTAACTTTTCTAAAATTCAGCTGAGTAACATTTTTAATGTTCCAGATTGAAGAAAAACTAAAATAACTGATATAAAATATGGGAGCAAGAACTCTAGATCAAACAGCACTTACCTCGCCTTTAATTAACTGGAGCCACTCATTAAGATAGTTAACAAGAGCAAACGCATCAGGGATGTTGTCCCCTTCTGAGCAGAATTTTAGAAGAACTGCCATTTGGATTCCTTTTGAACAGCTGCAACAAAAATGAGGAGGCATTTCTATTTCTTTTCTAAATCCAGAACAATTGTATTTATATATTCAGAGCAATCTGCATACAGCTTGTTAAAAAAACCCCAAAACAAAACCAAACAAAAAGTACAAACGTTTGCATGTGTACAGAAATATCTATTTTCCTCTCCAGACTTGCTTGGTTTCATTTTCACACTTCGTGTTCTTTTCCTTAGTTTTGAATTTGCTCTTTGCTGTGTGAGGCAGGAATCTTGGGTCATGGAAGAGTTAGTTACTCAGGGCCTGTTTCACGCAGTTAGTTTGGACTTTTGTGCTGACGGGGCATTTATACAGATCCTTTGATACAATCACTTCCCTTTCTGTGTATTGCAAACAGCTGTTTTGCAGGCTTCATATCACTACTTTACGCACAATATTACCATTTTGTCATTTAGATATTAAGATTGGTATTATATTTTAAATCTGTCTTTTGTTTTGCATTTGTATACTGTTTCTATACTGAAGTCAGTACAAAAGTGAGCATGATGTTAATAACTCTCCCACTGTTGGATGCAACAGTTTGGACAGGTGTCAAAAACAATATTTAAAAAAATAAAAGTGAATTTTTCACCCGACACTTACAAAAGAAACACCTTTTGCAGAACTAACACAGTTTTACCATAATGAGTAAGTTTTACTATCCAAAATTTGAAACTCAGGCATGCGTTTGGCACAGCTTCTGATGCAGACACCTTTTAACAAAAACCTCACACCTAACTGTTTGCTGGCCCTGAAATCTTAACTTATTCTTAGTGCTCAATTTTATTTTTTCCCCACAACTGATAATGGAACTATTTGTCACAGGAGACAATTTTAGTTCAAGTATCACAGGTACAGAAATTTTACTATTTACAAATTGCAGTTTGCATAAAATCAGATACCAGATTAATCACAATCTTTATTAAAAATAAAAATAAATAATAAAGCCTTTAGTAAAGGCTTTATTATTTTCCTTTAGCCCAATCACTTATATTTTTATCATATTTTAGCTTTATGATGCAGAATTCCCTATGGTTTTCCTCTTAATTACGGGCTTGATCTGGAAGTTCTATTCCCATAAAACTCTTTTCTATGAGAAGAGGGACTTTCCTTGTCCCTACATAGCAGTTTAAAAGATAATTTTACCCATATCTGGAAGTTCTATTCCCATAAAACTCTTTTTCTATGAGAAGAGGGACTTTCCTTGTCCTATTACATAGCAGTTTAAAAGATAATTTTACCCACGTCCTAAAACCAAGACTTCCAATATCTTTCTGTGCTTATCTTTAGGCAACTCACCTCTCAGTAAACAACAGTTTTGTGATGCCACCTCCAGGAATATGTAGAACTTTTTCTGTATCATTTATTCCAGGGTAGGCTGCTACTTTTTCCATTTCTTTCCAGTTTAGCTCCTGCACAAGGCCTCCAACTGCTTTCTCAAGATCAGGTGTAAGCAGGTAGCGTAGTGGTGTCCTAGGGATAAATCAAGAACACATTCAGTCTGACAACAGGACACCACCAGTGTTACTACTTGTGACTGAAAGAATGGTTGTGTTGGCTGCTAGCCAAGGGCTAGCCTAGTGAAACTATCACACAGTTCCCTCCCAACAAGTAAGAACTGATAACTTCCTATAAAAAAAGAACAACTTACTATATTAAAGAAAATCTTCAAAATGCAGAATAATGAAGAAGAGGTAAGAAACTAACCCATATTCTAATTAACTGCTGAACATCTAAATCTGTGACCTTTATGTTAGCAGCTCATCCCTGGCATTGCTTGCAGCCACAAGAAATTAGGAAGTTAAAACCAAGGTTCTGGTGCCCGACAGTGCAGGCCAAGCACATTTTACTTACAGCTTCTTAATCTTCTCAGCCCTTTCAACCATGGTAACTAACAACGTTCAGCAACTAATCCTGTATGACACAATACTTAATATACTACGAGAACATTTTATGACCTATGTACACAGCAAAGCAAAAGAACCCTGGCAAAAGCACTCAGTAGAGGGGAAATATGTCAGTTTGTCAAAAAGAGCAGAAACATTAGTTAGGTCTGTCAGTGATGCAAACATACCCAAGAAGTTGCTCATCATCACGCTGGTACGCATGGCTGCTAGACAGAAGAATGACTCTGGCACATTTGCTGCTTTTCACCCAAGAGAGCAGTGTTTGACAGAATGGCCTGTACTTGTTCTTCATGCAAAGACAGAGAAAAAAAAAGTGAAAAATATATTGTGCCCCAAAAAAAAAAGCCAAAAGCCAATAATACTCGGTGTTACACAGGATGTTCACCAGTCATGTGTGTTTTTCTTCATATCCACTTACGTCTTCAGCTTCAGATACATTTTTAAAAAGCAGAGAACTGCTCTGGTTGTTTACTTAATCAAAAGTACATGTATAATGATAAAAGTTATCATTGAGACCATGTTAACAGCAGCAGTACCACCTGTTTTGTGTGTTGTTAATAAAAAATGGAAAAAGCTTTAGAGTAAGATGGGATGGTAGGATCACACAGTATTTTTCCACACTCTAAACTGCTAAAAACAGCAGCAGAAAGTGTTTTCTGGTGTGCTACCCTGCTTATTTTAAATTATAGCCACTGTCCTCTTAACAAGTCATTCTAAATTCTTTTTTTTTTTTTTACATAATGAATGCAGTTTAAATGAATATAGAACATGATGAAATAATTAAATTGGAGTGACATCAAAAATTAAGCTATTACAATAAAAGACAAACACAGAAAGATAGTAAGTGTAAAGAAAAAAAAGAAACGGACAAAATCCAGACCATTTTGTCTTTTCAAGGCTGTTAATAACTAAGGACATATTTACACTAAAATCTACCAACACAGGTGGGTTGTTCTGAGGCTCTGAAAAACAAAACAAAACTTTAACCCACAATGAACGCAGGAGTCAAGTTTTTGTTAGCTAAAATTGTATCAACTGCAGAAGGTGTTATAGCACATGTTGCTCTTTCTAAGTATGTTTTTTGGGGGGGTTTGGGGTTTTTTTTTTAAACAAAATGTTTTATAATGTGGCATAATTGTTCTAGTTTTGCTTATTTACTTTCACAATTTACGTAGGCCACTTAAAACTATTTGCCAGCAGAACTATTCAAATCGAATACTGAAGTAAGAACAATCAATGAACATTCACACCTACCTTTATAAAAGGTGATCTGATCTGCAGAACTACAAGCTTCTTTGAAGGTAAAGAATACACTGCAAGAAGAAATAATTAAGTTTTGTAAGAAGAAAACAAGAAAGAGATCTGGGTTTAGAAGTATCCAGATTTATTCAATTTATAAACATCAGCATAGTAAACCTTTCAGCTATCAATTCATATGGGAAAGCCTGAAAATATCCGCAGTGTTAAAAATGCATATTTTTGAGCATTGTCTTCACTGAACTTAATTTCACTTGTCATAATCCAAAGGATCGAATGAAAAAAAAAAAAAAAAAATCTGCCTTTTGTAATGATTCAGATAATCTCTTTATGCAGCTTTGCAAAGACTGATGGACTATTCTGAGATTTTCATGTTTAAGAGGGGAAAAAAAAGATAAAATACAATGATCAATATAGGGAAAGTTTTTTTTTTCAAGGGGGAAGAGGGAGAAACACCACATAAGGAAAAAAGCAAATACAAGTGGGAAGGAAGAATAGAGGATAAATATCCTTCTACACCAGAAATTCAGCTTGCATTCCAGCAGTTTACTGTAAGTATGTGCACACTTTGTGTTGCTTTGGATTAAAACTGCAGAGAGTTTTGGCTGCACCATAACATGGTTGAAATTCAGTATTTCTTATTGGTTCCATATGTCAAGTTGGTTATCCAAAATAAAAAGAGGAACGGTTTTCTCTGTGAAATATAAATACATTCTTATCTTTAAGTTACTGAAGTTCTTATTACTGACCTTAGTTTAAACATTGTTCACAGAAGCAAAAAATAACAACAACAAAAAGTAAATGTGACATTCTTGCACCTTATGCAGCTTGTAAATATCTCCAGCATTCAATACCCACCTTCAGCATTTATACTCAGCTCCATTGAGTTTTCTTCTGCTGTTGCATATGGATTATTGCCAACCATTGGCACCAGGCAATCAGTGTAGAAGTAACCAACCTTAGTCATGTTAAGTGTGGAAATCACTAGATCTATTGCCAGCTGACCAACATTTCCCACTGACACTGCCGGCTGGAATAACAAAAGTTAAAGAATTACAGTGTGTTTTATGGACAATACAACGTGCTCTTCAAATAGCTAAAGGTTAAATTACTTCAATTCTGGACAAACATGGTTTCTAAAAGTGGCTGCTCATTCTCTGAAAAGGGTGACTATTTCTTAACAGAATACTACTGCAGATTTTGGTCCCTGTCCCAGAAAAACATGCTGGCCACTTCTGTGAATAATCCTGTCTCACTGTGAACTTAAAGTGAGAAAAGTCTCCTTAAAGGGAAAAGTCTCCTCCCTCTCTTTTTTTGGGTACAGAGTAGATAAAAGTCACTCCAACAACTAAGGCCGAGATTGCCAGGCCTCAAGTGACACCTAATGGCAATGTTAATATTACACATCGAATTTATAAATCTCAGCTTGAGTCATATACAAGAGTACACTGTTTTTAATCTTTTAAGGGCGAAAATGTTAAGGGTCATCTTGGACTCATTCCACAGAAACAGCCCCGGGTTATCACCGGTCGGGGCAGATACTGACCTAATCTGATGGCACAGAAAGAAACATTCAAGTTTGTCTTCCAGTGTCAGTTTCTGTAGAAGGACACAGCGGTAAAATTTCCCATTGCTTCCCTCTAATTTATCAGCAACTCCGTGTCAACGAATTGCTGCCGCCACCAGTTGTGGAAACACCAAATCTGATGCCGTAAGCCCGGGGTGAAAGAGGACGCAGCAGCACTTGCAGACGGCCATTACAAGCTGGCTGGTACTCAACAGCTGCTGCTGCCAGGCAGAGCACACAGCCGTCCCCCCGACC
>NW_010336341.1:0-16886 GCF_000700745.2 Antrostomus carolinensis | reverse complement strand
ACTCACACTCACACTCTCTCTCTCTGAAATCTCTTCTCAAATAAACCAATATTACTTTTCTCGTTACAAAGTCAATAAAACCGAAGCGAGATCGTGTCAGAAACTCCTGCCCTCGAACCGGCGGCTCTGGGCAGCCCCCGGACCGCAGCCCCCGGTCCCCTGGGCAGCCCCAGCCCTGTCAGCTGGAGAAGAGCTGCCTGCAGCCTGTCCCGCTGATGGGATCCAGATGACAACAACCCCCTGGAGCAGCGGGACAGGGGCCAGGGATGTTCACCAGCACGTGATGGTGCTGGGACGCTGGAGCAGCCTGTGCTCTCCACCACCTTCCTTCTCCAACCCAGAGGAAAAGGGGGTTGGAAAGCAAAGAGTTCTGGTTCTTTTGTGTTTGTCCCCCCCCACCAAAATCCAGATCTTCCAGAGCTGAAGTGCTTTCCCTGCAGGATCTGGGAGGTATCTGACAGGAACGATGGAGAGAGGTGAAGGTGGAAAGGTGGAGCTTGAGGAATGTTAGATAAGAGCAAGAAACTGTTTGGTGTGAGGGTGGTGAGCCAGTGTCCCAGGTTGGGCAGAGAAGCTGTGGCTGCTCCTCCCTGGAAGTGTTGAAGGCCAGGCTGGATGAGGCTTTGAGCAACCTGGTCTAGTGGAAGGTGTCCCTGCTGCTGGCAGGGGGGTTGGGACTGGATGAGCTTGAAGGTCCCTTCCAACCCAAACCACTCTGGGATTCTATGGAAACCTGCACAGCTCACAGGAGAGGACAACACTGGAGGAGGGTTGAAAGAGCTCCTGGGTCTGCAGGGTGTGGTGGACCACCACGATATTGGTACAAACCCCAGGAGAAGCTGCCAAACCCCCATCTTCACATGTAGAAACCTGTTCTGCCTTCAGCAAGACACCAAGAACCTCCTCTTCACCTGCACGTAGTGTTTAGGGAGGAGACTTCTCTGATTGCCCCAGATTTATCTCTAAATCAGTGACCTCCACCTTGGCTCAGTTCCTGCTGTTTCCCTGCACCATGTTCTCCATGGAAGAGTGAAGAAGACCAATGTACATTCATTTTCCAGAATAATTTTCCCCATTTGAGGGAAAACACATCGAGGATGGGAAAATATCAACCAGGGAAAATACTCAGGTCTCTGCTGAGGAGAGAAGATGTCCCTCAAGCAGCTCAGTGAGATGGTTTGACCTGGGATTTTCGGTGAGGAGGTTCATCCACCCTTGATGTCCCCCACCCCAGGACAGGTTGATAGCTCTCCTGTGGTCAGAAGAAAGTCATTCCAGAAGTGTAAGAGATGTGCTGCAGAGAAAACCCAAAGCTTTACTCAAAGCCCAGGCTTGGACCTTTGCCCAGCTCCGTGTCTGTTTTCTATCAACTTCAGAGAATCCCAGAAACTGGAGAAATTCAGAGCTTTCTGCCAGCGTGGTTTGGTAGTTATTGGAGAAGATGTTGGACAAAAGCCCCCTTATCTGAGCACCCTTGACCTCCAGGAGGTGGGAAATGGGGGGTTGTAGTTTGAGGCTCCTTTTGTAGAGGACACATCCAACCAAGCCCTGGAGGTGACCTCCAAGAGGTGGGGGGCTGTAGTTTGAGGCTCCCTTTGTAGGGGACACATCCAACCAAGCCCTGGAGGTGACCTCCAAGAGGTGGGGGGCTGGAGTTTGAGGCTCCCTTTGTAGAGGACACATCCAACCAAGCCCTGGAGGTGACCTCCAAGAGGTGGGGGGCTGTAGTTTGAGGCTCTCTTTGTAGGGGACTCATCCAACCAAGCCCCAGAGGTGACCTCCAAGAGGTGGGAAATGGGGGCTGTAGTTTGAGGCTCCTTTCATAGGGGACACATCCAACCAAGCCCTGGAGGTGACCTCCAAGAGGTGGGGGGCTGTAGTTTGAGGCTCCTTTCATAGGGGACACATCCAACCAAGCCCTGGAGGTGACCTCCAAGAGGTGGGGGGCTGTAGTTTGAGGCTCCCTTTGTAGGGGACTCATCCAACCAAGCCCTGGAGATGACCTCCAAGAGGTGGGAAATGGGGGCTGTAGTTTGAGCTTCCTTTCATAGGGGACACATCCAACCAAGCCCTAGAGGTCACCTCCATCCACATGGACCAGCAAGATGAGGTGGAGGGTGGGATCCTTGTGCTGGTGATGAACTGAAGTGGGACCTGGGGGTGGTTTCCTAAGAGGAACACCTGAAGGCTTTGCTGTTGGGGAGTCATCCTCACCCCAAACTGAGGATGCCTCCAAGAAATGCATGAGGAAAGAGGGTGCATCCAGCCATGGCTGGTGGAGCCCTGGAGATGACTAAACCTTCTTCATGCCAAGAGGCCTCCTCAGATGAAGGAATTACTCTACACCAGCAGAAGGATGATAGCTAGAAGCAATGCACCACATGGTAGAACTGCTGACCACCATGGCTGGTTTTGGTGGTCATCCAACCATCCAACCCATCACCTCCCAAAAACAAGAGCAGAAATGCTTCATCTCCCCAGGCAAAGGGGCTTGAGATGCAGACCAGCTTTGGGGAAGGGTCACCAAGCTTGTGGGGGTTGATGTTCTACTACTGAAGTACGGTCATGGCTGTTCCCTGGAGGTAGTGGCTGTGCTGGGGTTGGTCTTCACCACCTCCTGGGCTGGTCAGCACTGGGAGAAAGGCTTCATCCTTAGTGTTGTGTCTCCAGAGAGCTCCTTGCTGGAGCTGTGATACCCACCATGGGGTCTGTTAACACATCTCAGCACTGACCCAGCACAGCAGCTATTAACATCTCTGCCTTAGGAGTAGAAACGTGATGCAGGAGCCCATCAACCTCCTCCCTCTAGAGGAGACACATCCTCCTCCAGGGATGTGCTTTGCAACACAAATCTGGCATCAGGGCTTGGTCTTCTACTGAAGCCTGATTCAACTGACCCAAGCTCCTTGAGATAATCTTCTTGTTTAATGAGTGCTTGGCACCAAGCAGTGAGAAAAACCCCCTTTCCTCTGCTCCGGGGAAGGACAGGAAACCACAGTTCCCCAAGAACATTGTGGTTTTGCTTGGCTGACTTTGATGTTTGATGTTCTGCCAGGAACATCTCGGCACCGATGTCTCCTTTGCGTTAGCGCCCTCACGCCTTGGCAAGGTTTGGTGCCAGGGATGTATCCAAGGATTTGTTTGACCTCCTGAAGCATCAAGCTGGACTTTTTTCACCCTGAAGTTGGGATAAAGTCCTGCACCTCCACAACTCAACATTGAAATCCTGCAGGACAGAGTTACCTCCAAAAAATCCAAGAGATAGCTCTGGAAATGAAGCATCACATGATGGTTTCTTTAGTCTTGTAGCATGTAGGGCTGGAAGCTCCTGATTTGGTGGGAGAATGGAGATTTGTCCCAGCTACATCAGCCCAGGAACCCTGGGCTTCCAGTTAGATAGGATGGGGGTGATGGAAACAGCACCCAACAGTGTTCTTCTAGAGATGGGATGGGGGTGATGGAAACAGCACCCAACAGTGTTCTTCAAGAGATGGGATGGGGGTGATGGAAATGGCACCCAACAATGTTCTTCTAGAGATGCAAACAGCACCCAACAGTGTTCTTCTAGAGATGGGATGGGGGTGATGGAAACAGCACCCAACAGTGTTCTTCAAGAGATGGGATGGGGGTGATGGAAATAGCACCCAACAGTGTTTTTCTAGAGATGGGATGGGGGTGATGGAAACGGTACCCAACAATGTTCTTCAAGAGATGGGATGGGGGTGATGGAAACAGCACCCAACAATGTTCTTCTAGAGATGCAAACAGCACCCAACAATGTTCTTCAAGAGATGGGATGGGGGTGATGGAAACAGCACCCAACAGTGTTCTTCAAGAGATGGGATGGGGGCGATGGAAACAGCACCCAGCTGAGTTCTTCAAGACTACATGACACTGCATGAATATCATCTAACCAGCCACATGGCCTGCAGAGTCACCTCTAGTAGCTAATGGACCCCAGGAGGACAGCTTGTGCCCAGACTGGGGTGACTGGAGAGCGGTGGGATGAACAGAGCCATCGTGTCACTAGGGCAGGTGATGACAGCAGCAATGTAGAGGACCAGGTGGGTGCTAATCCTGCAGGAGACCTTCTTGCCTTGGTCTGCAGCTCTGGGAGCTTCATGCTGCTCCCTCACTACAGAAGGAGGCCACTGGCAGCATCTCATCTCCTTCATCTCCTTTCTACCTGGACCTAATGCTTCCTGGGGCTGCAACCAGGAGGAACCAGCAGTGGGACATGGATGACATGTCCCCAGGAAAGGTCCTTCTCCTGAAGACTCCACAAAGGGGAGAAGGAATGGCAAGATGTGCTCCTGCCCCTAGACTACAACGGGCTTTCTGGTGGCAGGATAAACACTGCTGTGGCTACCACGCATGAAGGATGGGCCACCAGACATGACTTTGGGGTCTCACCTCAACTTCTGCCCCTCGCCATGACCAACACTTTGGAGGATGTACAGGAAAACTGAACCCTAGTTGTGGCCACCTTGATGCCAAGTTCACAGGGAGAGGAGAGGACATTTAAAGAGGACATTGTCCTTCAACATTCATGATTCACCCAAGAAACTCGTTGCATGAAAGCAAGAGCTTGTAAAGATGAACAACCCAGCAACCTACCCCACCCTGGCCTGGAGTGCTGCCTGCAGGACTCTGGCCATGTTCCAGACCAGGACACCGGTCTGTGGTCATGGTCTCAGCTCCTGGTGGCCATCATGACCATATCCAAGGTCAACATCACCCATAAGCATGAGATGAAGGGAGGTCACTGCTTTGTCCCTCTTTGGCTCTGCCCAGGGAGGTGCTGCATCTTCAGGCTGGACTCTTCCTGCCCACAAAGTAGAAAGAGCCTGTTTTGGGATTGTCCATCCTGGTTGAGGTTGTAGCACAGAACTTCTTGTAAAAAGATCTCCTAGGACAGATCTGTCCTGCTAAATAGGTGTGTGGTCACTTCCTACACCCACAGCTTCTCCCTGCTCTTAGCCAGGGTGTGGTGAGATGCTGTAAAAGCCACCATGAGCCAGAAAAGGTCACCAGAAAACAAACATGAAGCTATTCCTAAAATCCAAGCGTGGGAGGGCAGCCTGAAAGGTCCTCATGGACCTGCTGAGCCCCACTGCATGGCCAGGAGCTTCACCAACCCAACTAGTTTGCCCTTCTCCCTCCAATCCCTGGACTCTCTCCACCGTTGTGCCTTGGTGGAAAGGTCTCCATGCAAAGGTTGTTCATGTTCATGTTCCCAGCTCAGCAAAATTTCCTCTCCTTCCAGGAGATCTGGGTGGATCCCATGCCAGGAGACCCACCACTCTCACACCCATGACCCCTCTCTGTCCCTCACACCTCCAGAAGATAATGGACTCCAGGAGGATCACCCACGATCCACCCAGAAGCATGCTCAGAAGCTGGTCCTTACCTTTGAATCCTCGCATCCCCACTGGACCTGGTGGGCCAAGGTCTCCTTGGTCTCCTTTCAAGCCACGTGGTCCTGGTGGTCCTCTCTCCCCAGGTAGTCCTGGAGTGAGGACAAAGAGACAAAATGACCCTGTTGCAGCAGAGACCTCCACAAACCAGACATGTTCCCACACACGTGTCCTGCTTGCCAGCAGACATGCCAGATGCCCTCTGGTTCTTTGCCAGCAGTTGGAGACCATCAGGAGACATCTGACAGTCCACCCATCCTCTCTTTCTACACCTGCACCTGGATGCAGGATGGATTTAACCCACAGAAAAGCTGGTGCTGATACAGTTCTGAGGGCTCAGATTAAAGTAGATGGTCTCCAAAACTGGAGACGAAGGAGGAAGAGAGAGGAGACAGCGTGGAGCAGAGACCCCAGGGAGATATGAGGTGCCCAGTGTGAGCTGTAGGTCCATGCTGACCAGGTGGGTTTGGATGAAACCCTCTTATCTGAGCACCTCAAAACTCCAGGAGGTGGGAGATAGGGGCTGTAGTTTGGGACCTTGGGATCCCTTTGTGAGGGACACATCCAAGCTCTGGAGGTGACCTCCATCCATGCGGGCCAGCAAGAGGAGGTGCAAGGAGAGACCCCTGTGATGGTGACGGGCTGTGGTGGGACCTGGGGGTGATTCCACCAGATTGACCCAGCAGAGACTCAGTGTAAACCTGAGCCTGGGTTGGATCTGAAGGTTCTGGAGGAGAAGTCATAGAATCATAGAATGGTTTGGGTTGGAAGGGACCTTCAAGCTCATCCAGTCCCAACCCCCCTGCCAGCAGCAGGGACACCTTCCACTAGACCAGGTTGCTCAAAGCCTCATCCAACCTGGAAGCCTCCAGAGATTGTTTTGGTTTTCTATTTAAATAAATTTAAATAATTTAAATTTCTATGTAAATAAAGCAGAAAAAGGCAAGAGCCAACCGATGAGTTTCTGATGCTTCTCACACCCAAGAAAAACAACCATCAATCTGTCAACACCAAAAATAGAGCTGTTGGTGAAAGGAGCACTGAGAAGGACTTCCAGAGAGAGAGATTGAGTTTCCAAGTTGGCTCTGCTGGACTTGGCTGGTCCTACTGCCCACCTGGGGAGCCAGGAGAAAAGGGGTTACCAAAATGAGAGGTTTTCAGCCCAACTCAGGACCAGCAACTCAGATGCACAAGGCTGGGGTGATGAACCTGATTCTGGCACTGATAGTCCTACATGGGTCATGTCTTCACCAGTTAAGGTGAAGCCAAGGCTGGACATGCTGGATGGAGGAGAAGGTCCATGCCCAAGGCAGGATGGATCATAGAATCCCAGAGTGGTTTGGGTTGGAAGGGACCTTCAAGCTCATCCAGTCCCAACCCCCCTGCCATCAGCAGGGACACCTTCCACTAGACCAGGTTGCTCAAAGCCTCATCCAACCTGGCCTTCAACACTTCCAGGGAGGAGCAGCCACAGCTTCTCTGCCCAACCTGGGACACTGGCTCACCACCCTCACACCAAACAATTTCTTCCTCACATCTCAGCTCCATCTCCCCTGTTGCCTCAACAGGGAAGAGCATGTTGGAGACAGAAGGTCATGGCCAACGGGGATCCTCCATCCCTTCTCTTCTATCTCTGGCTCTTGGGTGCAAAGTATTTCTAGGCTTGGCTTAAAATTATAATTTGACTTAAAATTTGCCCCCTCCCTGGAAGTGTTGCCCCCAAAAGATTGATAGACTGGCAGGAGATGGAGCAGTAGGTTAGTCCTGTTGTTCTTCAAGACTTGTGCATAACCAGGAAGGTCCCAAGGGACAGGTTGGGAAATCACCAGGAGTCATCCCATGGACTTTATGGACTTTGAGTGAAGACTTGCAGAGTTCTGGGCATGCTGGATGGGTTGTTTCTTACCTCGCAGCCCTGGCAGGCCTGGAAGACCAGGTTCACCCTCCATCCCTTCATTGCCTTGGTCTCCTTTTGGTCCTGGTGGTCCTGAAACACAGCAGATATTGGAGTGCAGCCATGCAGGAGATGCACACACACACCCTTCACCAATCATTGTCACTTGTCAGGTGTCCAAGCACCTCTAAGAAACACAGAACCCTGCAGACAGGAGGAAAGTGATCATGAGGGAGCTTGTCAGCAGCCTTCTTCCATGATCGATGGATTTTCAAGGGCAAACATGACTCCATCAATCTGTCCCACACAGAGTCACATGGAATGGCCTGGACTGGAAAAGCCCTTGAAGCTCATGGAGTCCAACCATGAACCCAACACTGACCAGTCCCCTATGACTAACCCATGTCCCTCAGCACTGTGTCTACACGACTCTTCAATCCCTCCAGGGATGGGGACTCCACCACTGCCCTGGGCAACCCCTTCCAATGCCTCAGAACCCTTTCAGCAAAGAAATTCTTCCTCACATCCCATCTCAACTGCCCTGGCCACAACTGGAGCCCATTTCCTCTTGTCCTGTCCCTTGGGCCTTGGTTGAACAGACCCACCCCCACCTCTCTCCACCCTCCTCCAAGGGACTTGCACAGAGCCACAAGGTCTCCCCTCAGCCTCCTTTGCTCCAGGCTCAACACCCCCAGTTCCCTCAGCCACAAGGGAACTCAGCACACTTGTGCTCCAGACCCTTCCCCAGCTCCGTTCCCTTCTCTGGACACGCTCCAGCACCTCCATGTCCTTCTTGTCTCATCTGCCAGAAACCTTCACCTTGCATCTCCTAGGGTTCCACCTTCAACGTGACTCAACGGGAAATTCCAACCTCCTGAAATTTCTTTTTTTGATCAAAAATTGTGACATCTCCCATGAAATAATGTGAAGAAAAGATATGAAATGAATAAATTTGGGAATTCTTGAGATAAATGAACGAGCAGAAAGTCCAAGCCCATAACCAAGTTCTGCTCCTCAGCCTGCAAAGGGCCAAGTCTGCAAAGCTGAGAACAATTATGAGCTAAATCAGTTGGAAGAATGAATTTCAACCACAACAACAACAACAACAACAACAAAGACTCATGGGATGATAGAAAATAGGGCAGAGAGGGGCCTGGAGAGGTCACCTGGGCTTTGTCCCACCCAGCCAGGGTGATAACTGGGAATTGTTCAACACTGGTTTTCCTTGAAACCCTCAAAAACCATCATCTCAGAGTTGGGCAGAAAGGAAAACAACCAGCCATGGTAACACCAAAGGACCAGGAGAAGAAGAGGGGAGATGTTTAAGAGTCATGATGAGTAATTAGGACCTGCAGGAGTATGGAATATAATGAATATTTAATGTATAATGAATAAGTAATTAAGATTTGCAAATATTATGCAGAAATTAGCAGGTTCCTGAGTAGAGGAACCTCAGCAAGGTCAAGAAACCTTCTGAGCTGGAGATGGTCAGGGGCTAGGAGAGGACTATGGGGAAATATTGCATTAGCTCACCCTGGGTTTCCTCTTCCTTAGGTGATGCACATCTCTGGGTGCTCAGAGGATGTGGAGCTGGACCCTAGACCCTGGGGACACATCTTCTGTTCTTGGTTGGTGAAACAAAAGGATGCAAAGAACAATGGACACCCAGGAGAGCTGAATCCAATGACGAGGCAGTTTTGGGTGGGAACAACAGGAATCACATGAAGTAGAGACACTGTCTGGCCCTGATAGGTTCTCCATGGTGGAGAAGGTCCAGAAACAGTCCAGAGATGCTTCCCAGAGGGACATGGGGCAGGAGCCAGGTGAGGTGTGTGGTGTATGAAGGTGCTGGGATGGCTGGTGAAATGGTTTTCATTCCCTGAGGATTAAAGGGTGTCACACAACAGCCATTGAACCATGGAATCCCAGAGTGGTTTGGGTGGGAAGGGACCTTCAAAGGTCATCTAATCCAACCCCCCTGCCATCAGCAGGGACATCTTCAACCAGACCAGGTTGCTCAAAGCCTCATCCAAATTGACCTTGAATGTTTGCAAGGATGGAACATCTACCACCTCTCTGGGCAACCTGAGCCAGGGTCTCACCACCCTTGTTCTAAAACTACCTGGACTTAAAGCTGCTCAGATGTCTGCTGGAGCTTGAAAAATCGAATAGATGAGCAAAGAAATAAGCACCTGGTTCCATAAATAGATGGTGTTGAGAGCAGCCATTGATCTTCAGTGCCCCAAAAGAGCAAGAGGAAGGTCAAGCCCAGAGGAGGCCACGAGGATGATGCAAGGGCTGGAGCAGCTCTGCTGTGAGGACAGGCTGAGAGAGTTGGGGCTGTTCAGCCTGGAGAAGAGAAGGCTCTGGGGAGACCTTCTAGTGGCCTCCCAGTACCTGAAGGGGCTCCAGGAAGGCTGGGGAGGGACTTTGGCCAAGGGCAGGGAGTGAGAGAACAAGGGGTGATGGCTTGAAAGTGGCAGAGGGGAGATGGAGCTGAGATGTGAGGAAGAAATTGTTTGGTGTGAGGGTGGTGAGCCAGTGTCCCAGGTTGGCCAGAGAAGCTGTGGCTGCTCCTCCCTGGAAGTGTTGAAGGCCAGGTTGGATGAGGCTTTGAGCAACCTGGTCTAGTGGAAGGTGTCCCTGCTGCTGGCAGGGGGGTTGGGACTGGATGAGCTTGAAGGTCCCTTCCCACCCAAACCAGTCTGGGATTCCATGATCCGAAGTCACTCCAGTTTGTTAACGTGGAATGATGTGGGTGTGTTTAGGTTGCCCTGGATCACCAACCTCTTCTGAACTAGTGGAGAATGGAGAAGTAAAGAATTAAAATAAATCAATATCATTAATTTCAGCCTCCAGGGCACCACAGAAAGCAGAACCTACCAGAGATCCACGGCTCTGTAGAGGTGATGGTGAGTTTGATGGGTAGTGGTGGGAGGGTCAAGGCAAAGGGGGATTTCTGCTGGTGTATCTCCTGACCAAAGGTCCCAGGATGGGCACTGAAAACTCCACAAGACCCAGGCGTGTTCCTGGGTTTGGGTTGAATTCATCCCTCCCCTGCTGCACCCCAAAGGCTGAGCTGCTGAAAACCACATGCTGAAAGGAAACAGATGCTCTCCTACCAGGAGCAAAACTCCAAGCAACTCTGGAAACATCTGTGGTGGGAGCCACTGAGGAAACATCTCCCATCTCCTCACCCTGCCTTTGCCTCGAGCATCCTCTCTGAAGGGAAGGGTCCCACACCAACGACACTGGAGTCAAACTGGTGCTGACAGGAAATGTCTTGCTTCCCCCACGCCAGCTCCAGCATGGCTCAGCTGAGGTCCTCTGTGTGGGGGCAGCTCCAACAAGTCCCATCTGCTCTGGTTTTATGGGCACACTGGGAAAGAACCCACACTAGAGCCCCACCTCAGTCCTGTTAACCCTGAAAGGGACATGGGAGCTGCCTGCTCAGGACACTTCTTGGTGGGATGGGGGTTGGAGCTGCCCTTCCTCCTTAAAATCAGCTGCTACAGTGCAGCCCCCCAGTCCTCTGCCATCTCATCTCATCTCATCTCATCTCATCTCATCTCATCTCATCTCCATCTCCATCTCCATCCCCATCCCCATCAATCTCAGCTCATTTCCAACCCCATCCCTATCCCCATCTCCATCTCATCTCATCATCTCATCTCATCATCTCCACCTCCATCTCCACCTCTTTCCCCTCCATCTCCATCTCCATCTCATCTCATCTCATCTCATCTCATCTCATCTCATCTCATCTCATCTCATCTCCATCTCCATCTCCATCCCCATCCCCATCAATCTCAGCTCATTTCCAACCCCATCCCTATCCCCATCTCCATCTCATCTCATCATCTCATCTCATCATCTCCACCTCCATCTCCACCTCCACCTCCACTTCCATCTCCATCCCCATCTCCACCTCCACCTCATTTCCATCTTCATCACCATCTCCATCTCACCTCCATCTCCATCTCCATCTCCATCTCCATCTCCATCTCCATCTCCATTTCATTTCACCTCCATCTCCATCTCCATCTCATCTCCATCACTATCTCCATCTCATCTCCATCTCCATCTCCATCTCCATCACCACTTGGACCCACTTTGGTTTCTGCCTCTACAAAGTCCTGCAGCAAGGAGTTCCAGCCAGGTGAGAAGATGGGAAAGAGCTGCCCTGAGCCTCTCCTGGGTTTGTTGCCCATCATTTCATCAGGTTCCCTCTTCTTCTTGTGCCATAAATCATGAGGATGCTCCTGATGTTGCTGGGTCCCATCACACCCCTGTTCCTGAAGGAGCCCAACCCTTTCCCTTCTCCATGATCCCATGAAGCCAAGCTGCTCCCAAGGAGCTGCTCCCTGCACACCCTCTCCTATTTTACCCTCTAAGACCTTTGAAGCCAAAGCCACTTCTGCCTTGGTTCATCCCAGAGGAACCCTTCTCTTGCTGCTCCCCAGTCACATCAAGCAACTGGACTGGGATCCACCACAGCAGATATGGGTTTCTCCAATGTAGACACCTCCAACCTGACCTGATCCCCTTGGATCTGGGCTGTTCTAGAGGAGATCTAGAGCTGTGGGATGAAGAGAAGTGGGTGATCTGAAGATATGAGTAAGATATGAAACAACTGGGAATTCATGACATCAGAGATGGAGAAATATCCAAGTAGATGATGGTTAACCCTGGTCAAACAGCTATGCTCAGGAGATGATGGTGTGACAGATGGTTGGACCTTGCAGATAATGAAGAGGGAGTAGATGCTTGGCAGACTGAGGGGGGGATTATGGAGGCAACCATAAAAATACCAAAAAAAAGGAGATCAACGGAACTAGGGTCAATGGTCAAGAGTTCACAGGGCTGGGTGGTTTATTTCACCATGATGAGGGTGGTGAAACCCTGGCCCAGGTTGCCCAGAGAGGTGGTAGAAGCTCCATCCTTGGAAACATTCCAGGTCAGGTTGGATGGGGCTCTGAGCAACCTGGTCTGGTTGGAGAAGTCCCTGCTCACTGCAGGGGGGTTGGACTAGATGACCTTGAAAGGTCCCTTCTCACCCAAACCAGTCTGTGAGTCTATGATTTTATGATTTAGGAGGTCCTCAGGGTGGTAAAGGAGGAGAAGACTCCTTTGAGGTGCTCAGGGACATGGGTTAGAGGTGGAATTGGCAGTGTTGGGTTTATGGTTGGACTCAATGATCTTAAAGGTCTTTTCCAACCACTGTGATTCTGCGATTCTAAGACAGGAGGAGGACAATGGAGTAATGGAGATGTACAGTGGAGCGAGTGAGGTGATGGATGATGACTAAGGTAGCTGGTGGGCAACCCTCTGCTTCATCCCTGTAGTGTGAAGCTGGACATAAGCCTACCACCTCTGCTGCACGAAGCCTGGCTCACTTTCATGGTCAGGAAGGACCTGGTAGAGTTTTCCCAGGCATCACTGAAGGAACCTTGGGAGCTTTCTTCCTACCATGGATGGGGGAGCATTTGAAGGGTCCCAGCTATGCAGAGTCCAAAGTGATGGAGACATCTAAACACTACAGACACCTAAACAGTGATGTCTGATGGATTTGATACACCCTGAGACATCCCTACGAGACATCTTCATGCCACAAGGACCATTTCCACCACCACCCAAAGCACCAAGGACATCCCCACCACCCTCTCCTCACAACAGCTTCATGCACCAGCAAGGGACCTGCTGGTGGACCTTACAAGAGAAGAGGTTTGCAGCTTACCCCGTATCACAGAGATGTTCTTCAAGGCGATGGAGTGCTCCCAGTCCTTCAGCCTCAGGTCCTCTGTCACGTTGTTGAGGATGGCCAGCTCGTGCTTCAGCTGTTCCTCCATGGCTATGTGGATGAGACGCATCTGCCGAGCATCTTCGGTGGCATTGCTGATCAGCACCTGCAGATCCTGGATGCGGGTATGGTGGATGTTCACATCATAGGAGAAGGTTCTGTTCATGGTGTCCACAGCCCCACTCATGGTTGTCACCTGGTCGCTCAAGCTCTCCACCCTATTGCCCAGGTGGCTCAGGAGGTGGTCGTGATGCTGTAGCAGCAACCGGCTGCTGTTGCCTTCCACAGAGAGCTTGTACATCTCCTGCTGAGCTGCATCACTCTGTTGGGTCAAACTGTCCCAAAGGTTGGACACTGCTTTGTCAGTTTGGCTGGCCTGGGTCTGCAAACTCCAAAGAAGACCTTCCAGCTTCTGCAGTGACCCCGTCATGAGGAACAAAGAGTCTGAGTGGTTCTGCAGGAGGTCCTGGAGCCTCCAGATATGATCCAGCACATCCCCCTTCAGAGGTAGGTGCAGCAGCTTCAGCTGCATGTCCCGAAAGCTCTCATTGAGGAGGTTGACATTCCCCATCAGCACCTTCAGGTCCTCAGGGGATGTCTGTGGCCTGGAGACTGCAAGGGATGGAGAAGAGTGGGGCATTAGAAACGACCTCATGGAAGTGGGGACACTCCTGAGAGGTACAACCCCATCTTCTTCCAAGAAGCACTTGCTCCTTGGTGCTTGGAGGTAAAAGCCCTACCTCAAACCTCACAAGATTCATCCCATCAACCCTTCTTTGGCCACACAATGTTCTCCACGGTTGGAGAAGAAGGTTGGTTGATGAATCATAGAATCCTAGAGTGGTTTGGGTTGGAAGGGACCTTCAAGCTCATCCAGTTCCAACCCCCCTGCCATCAGTAGGGACACCTTCCACTAGACCAGGTTGCTCAAAGCCTCATCCAACCTGGCCTTCAACACTTCCAGGGAGGAGGAAGGGCTGGAGAAGGAAGCACCTGGCTCAGGAAAGCCAGCAAAGACTCTGGGCTTTGAGGTGGCTCTGAGCTTTGCCAGATGGGTCTACCAAGCTCTACCTCGTGGCTTGTGTTTGCCTTTGGTCAGAGGTCTGGCTGCTCCCAGCATCCGCTTCCCTTTCCTGAAAACAGACCTTAAAAAAGTCCTTCTTCCCCCAGCGAGGTTGGAATGTTCATTTGAACCATCAGGTTTCCCTCCTGGCTGCAGATCCTGAGCTCAGCTCTCTAATGAAGACCATCAGGCTGACTCGGCAGATCTCCACGCCTCTGGGTGTGGTTTGCTGACAGCCTCCAAGTACTGCATCCCGCATCCAGGGCTGCCAGGGCTCTTCCCGAGGGAGGGAAGGAGGGAGGAAACCCACCCCAGGTCAGGAGCACCCTCATCCTGCATCCCAGGGCTCTTCCCAACAGAGGAAACCCACCCCAAACTCAGATGCATCCTCATCCTGCATCCCAGGGTTCTTCCTGAGGGAGGAAACCCACCCCAGATCAGGAGCATCTGCATCCCACATCCCAGGGCTGCCAGGGCTCTTGCCAAGGGAAGGAAGGAAGGAGGAAACCCACCCCAGGTCAGGAACATCCTCATCCTGCATCCCAGGGCTCTTCCTGAGGGAGGAAACCCACCCCAGATCAGGAGCATCTGCATCCCACATCCCAGGGCTGCCAGGGCTCTTCCCGAGGGAGAGAAGGAGGGAGGAAACCCACTCCAGCTCAGGAGCACCCTCATCCTGCATCCCAAGGCTGCCAGGGCTCTTCTTGGGGGAGGAAACCCACCCTGGCTCAGAAGTACCCTCATCCCACATCCCAGGGCTGCCAGGGCTCTTCCCGAGGGAGAGAAGGAGGGAGGAAACCCACCCCAAACTCAGGAGCATCCTCATCCTGCATCCCAGGGATGCCTGGGTTCTTCCTGAGAGAGAAGCTCATCCCAGATCAGGGGGGTCTGCATCCCTCATCCCAGGGCTTCCAGGGCTCTTCCCAACAGAGGAAACTCACCCCAGATCAGGATCATCTGCATCCCACATCCCAGGGCTGCCAGGGCTCTTCCTGGGGGAGGAAACCCACCCTGGCTCAGAAGTACCCTCATCTTTCATCCCAAGGCTGCCAGGGCTCTTCCTGGGGGAGGAAACCCACCCTGGCTCAGAAGTACCCTCATCTTTCATCCCAAGGCTGCCAGGGCTCTTCCTGGGGGAGGAAACCCACCCTGGCTCAGAAGCACCCTCATCCCTCATCCCAGGGATGCCTGGGTTCTTCCTGAGGGAGAAACCCATCCCAGCTCAGCAGCATCTGCATCCCTCATCCCAGGGCTTCCAGGGGCTCTTCCTGAGGGAGAAAACCCACCCCAGATCAGGTGCATCCTCATCCTGCATCCCAGAGTTCTTCCCAACAGAGGAAACCCACCCCAGCTCAGGAGCATCTGCATCCCACATCCCAGGGCTACCAGGGGCTCTTCCCAAGGGAGGAAACCCACCCCAGATCAGGAGCAACCTTCACCCCTTACCTCTCCATCCCTGGTGGGACAGAGCTCCTGACCATCCAGGCACCCACCCCAAACCCCTCCTGGCCTCACACCAGCTCCCAGAGAATCGAGATGGGGTTTGGAGAAGGAACCTGGAAATTTGAGGAGAACCTCTTGCTCTCAGCAGCTCCTAGCCCTGCTCTGTGCCGGGGCACCCAGCAAACCCAGTAACACCCAACCCTGGACCCCATCATCCTGCTACATGCCTTGGTACACCCCAAAACCACTGATGCAGGCAGAGGACAATCATCTTCTCCTTCTGCCTTGTGTTGACGCTGGGTCTGCAACACAACCCTGGGGTGAGGAACTCAAAGCCAAACCCACACGAATAATGAGAATTTTAGGGGTTTTTTTTGGGGGGTTGTTGAAATAAATAATCCCCATTGTTCTTTGAGCTGTGGTGGAGCTTTCGTTGGCACGAGACCCATCCTGGCAGCTCACCCTCTCATGTCCACGGAGGAGAAGTTGAAGGGAAAACATTTGGTTTGAATTAAAATCGTAGGATTTCAATTCAAATCAGGAGGAAGGAAAAGGAGAAAGCAGCTGTGTGCACGCGAGGGCTCGGGGCCACCAGCAGTGATGGCATTGGGTGACCAAGGAGGGGACCAAAGGGACCTATCTACCCATGGGTGTTGTAATGGAGGAGCTGAGCATCTTTCAGGCACTTCAAGGATCTTTCCTCCATTAATTAACCCCTGTTAATTAATCTCGTTGCTGGACTGTCCCAGCTTCCCAGGCTGGGCTGTAGTGTGCAAGCTTGGAGATCTTCTCCTGGAGCTTGGGGACATTGTTTGGTCCCTTCTGCACATCCCTGCTTGTCACCTGTGTCACTGTCAACATCACCAGTGATCACCAGTCCCTGCTGTGCCAGGAACCCAGTGGCCACCAGCTTGGAGAAACCTTTGCCCATGGGGATAGACAACAGGGAAAGCAACCAAGAGATGTGCCCAAGGCCACCCTGAGAGGGGACAACTGGCCAAGAAAGAACTTGGGGAAAAAATCACCACAGGGTGGGTGCTGCTCCCTTCTGCACAGGTGACCAAAGCTGCTGGGTCAAGGCTTCCTGGACCCATGATGGGTCTGGAGACAACCAGGGCAATGAAACCAAGGGGAGAAGCAACCCTGTGCAGCCAGCACAAGGAGAAATAACTGTTCCAGGGTGTCCTACAGTGTGTCCAGGTGGCCAAGGAGGCCAGGAGCACCGTGAAGGGTAATGGAGCTGGAGCACAAGTGTGCTGAGTTCCCTTG
>NW_010336340.1:12297-30470 GCF_000700745.2 Antrostomus carolinensis | reverse complement strand
TTTCTGCCCAATTCTCCAGTGTGTCCAGGTCCCCCTGAATGGCAGCACAGCCTTCTGGTGTGCCAGCCACTCCTCCCAACTTTGTATCGTCAGCAAAGTTTCTGAGGGCAAACTTTATCCCTACATCCAGGTCATTGATGAGGATGTTAAAATAGTAGTAAATAATACTGGTAGTTGGGAGAGAAAATGCTAAAAATCTCGTAGAAAGTTTGAGGATGATGGTTAAATGAACATTTGAGTTTCCTGCGGGAGGTGGGAGGTGAAGGACATGGCCCATCTTGTGCTGTGATGGTGGCTTGTAGGCACCCATGCTGCACTGCAGCAGCCCATTCCTTAATAACAGTGTTGAGGATCTGGCTCAGCTTTCCTGATTCACAGTTGTGCACTTTCAGGCATGAGGATGAAGAGATTTTTTGATAATCAAAGAAAAGCTGTCAAGAGAAAAAAAACTGCCATGGGCAAACAGTCCTCGCCCAGCCGGCGTGATGTCTGTACTAGAGTCAGGAAAGAACATTACTACATGAAGACATCCTGAGCAAGCTTTTCTGTCGCTTGCGTGGATAGCAGTATTGGTAAAGCAGCAGTAAAGGCACACTACATTTTGGAGGTGTGTAGCCCCAATGAATGCTTCTTCCCCTTCAGTGCTCCTCTCTCAGCTAATTTGTCAAGGCAGGCTCATGGATGCTGATCTATCCTGCTGATAATGGTGTAGGTGCTGCAGACCCTTACCAAGGGCAAGTGACCTTGGCTTCCACAGACCTCCCAAGCTTTAATTTTTTTCAATAATACTTGTAGCTCTTCTACTGGCAAACTTCCAGGTGTAGGACTGCCCTTCTGAATCTGCAGACAAGCAGCTGCAATGCTACTGTTCTTGGTTAGGTCTTTCCAAAGCTGCATTTCAGGGAATTCTCCTTTCTGTGGTCAAGCTTATCCGTTCTACCTACAGCTGATGAGCAGAAGAGAAAGCAGAAGTAGTGAAGAAATGTTCTACAATGGAAATATGTTGGTGACAGCTTTCAAAACTACCTCTGTCCACATAACATGTATTTGGTTGGTTGTTTGAATTATTAGTGCTTTTGGGGAGATTTCCTTATCTATCCTATATTTAGAAAATGTGGGCAGGTCATGCTATTTTAAGAACAAGTCTTACGTTAGCAGAGCCATTGCTCATTTCGTATATTGTAACATTTTGTGTTGGGAATGTTTTGAGTGCTCCAGACTGATGGCATGAATCACAGCTCTGGTTTTCTTAAGGGGGTTAGGTAGGTGTCTTGTTAATTTTGGGGGGTAAGAAAAGAAAAAAGCAGTAGTAATATGAAGCACTGCCAGCAGTTTTGGTTTTATTACCAGAACTGTGATAATCTGGTATTTCCTGTAAAGCCCCAGGTGTTGTACTTGCTTTATTTTCTGGGAATCTCCAATTTCTCTTATCCTTTGTCATTGCAGGGCAAAGCCAGACAGTGTGTCCTTTCTGGGTCCTAAACACAATATCAAAGATAGTATTAAGACTCAAACACATCTCTAGATGGATAGCTTGTTATATTTACTCCAGTATCACCATTTTTGAGAAGGAGAGGCCAAATTAATGATTTCCAAGTGAGCTGAGCTGAGTGTGTGGCATCTGTCTGTCCTCTCCTCCTCTCCCCTTCTTCTCTTAATGGTTTTTTTGCAGGTCAGGGGAGACACCAAATGCCTCTTATTTGCTGTCTTCTCACAGTAATGGAGAACCACACTACTCTTCAGCCTGCCCCATGTCAGGCTTAGCAGCCGCCTCATTGCAATACTCGTGGCCCTGGCCTCGAAATTTCTTGGGTGCTTCCCCTGGCAGGGGTGTTTTTCTGCACTGAAGCCTCAGGGCTTGTCTGCACAGGGAGGCTCTTGCAAAACATGCTTGGCCTAGGGTATGAATTTAAAGGGAAAGAACTGTTCTGCACCAGATTCCTGCCTTAAACCCTCTTATTCTGCAGAAAAAGACTGGTGTTTTTACCATGCTGCCAGCTGGACTTGGTTAAACAGCTGCACTTGACTTGAGCAGCCAAAGTCTCTTGTGGTAGCTCTGTTGGGTTCTCAATGCTGGCTCTGGTGAGCACTACAGACGAGGCGAGAGGTTGGCAGGGAGGAGGCTGGTGCCCTTGGGCTCCCTGTGTACCAAGAGAAAGGGGACAACTTTAAAGCAGAGCCTGCCTTAGGGGTTCGTGGTACCCTCTGGAAAAGACACCCTGAACAACCCGAGTTGACAGTCCCCCTTCCTCAGGTTTGAGCTTGGATTACTTGCTCAAGTCCAAACCTGTCAGAACAGCCTGGGACTGAACTTAATTAATCACCCTGAGTCAGCAGCCCTTCCACGCCGCGCTCACAGTCCACGTGAGCTGGCTGAATTGCTGGGGCTGTATGCTACAGGAGTTGCGTGTAAGTATGGTATTTTGCTTCATAGACCGCAAATGTGGTCCTCACCAAAAGCTATCAGTCTGGCCACCCTAGCTGTCATCTGTGGCCCTCACATGCCAGAACATGAAGCTTCCTAAAGCCTTTTCGTCAAATCTACCCCTCCAGCGCTGTCTCAGCCCCACTATGCCAGACCTGGGATGCTGGGGAAATGGTCCTATGGGGAGCTGACTGTGGTCCATGGGTGGACTGTGCCTGCTAAGCCAGAGTTGGAGGCATGGTGGTGGTCCCAAGCCCTGCTCCTGGTGGTGAATAGAGGTCCTGTGCCCTCAGTCACACTGATGCAAGGCTAATAGTGCTTTCTGTGTGAAGCATTACTGTGGCTCTTGCAAGTACATTGTGTGAATAGGGAAGGAACTTTGCATTTGAGAGTGGGGTAAGGGACCCAAGAAATACCTTGCATCCCACAGGACTGAAACCTGAGGTCTCTGACAGGAGAAGGGACACTACAACAGTACAGGAAAGTCATGTAAATGAAGCACTTCTTCTTTATGTCTCTGCTGAGGCCAAAGGTGGAAGCCCAGACATCCCTGACTGCTCCCAGCTAGTTTTCACTCAGTACATCAGTATCCCCTGGAAGTTGTTGTCACTGCAGTCACTGAAGGCAAGAGCATAGCAGGACTTGCAGAAAGGGAGAGACATTTATATGAAGCATAGGCATGCTGTCAGACAGATTAACTAGGGTAAAAATGCATGCGGGGGTTATAAGCCTCTGGGCATCAGGGCAGAAAAGCAGCTCTGTCCTTGAGAGAATGCAGGCGACTTCCCTACTGGGAAGTTATTCAAAAGGCGTAAGTGATACTTGCTGCCATAAAGTGGAGGTCCCTGTCTAGCAAGGAGCATGGTCTAACCCAGCATGGCAGTCTCTTTGCAGCATGGTGGTCTTTTCTGGCTGCTTTCTGTGCCTGTAATGAGTCCCCATGCCTCACCAAAGCCTTCCCCTGTTCTTCACTGCTGGAGCTGCCCTGCTAACAGAGTTGGCTGCTTGAGGACTCATCAAGGCTGAAATGATTTATTCCTTAGCCATTTATTGCAAATAAACCATTGGAAATCTTTCAAAAGCCATCTTCTTTTGACCTAAGTTCAGCTAAATGTTTTAGCAGCATCAGCGTTACATAACAAGATAGATAGAGGTAGAGGGGAATTCTAGGAGAATAAGTTTTATGTTGATAAACAGTCCTTGCTGACCAGGATCTCCCTCTCAAAGTTACCTGGTTATTCAGAAGATCACTGAGTGAGACAGGAATTACAAGATAACTGCCCCAGAAAAATGTGATGTCTTGCTTGTTAACTCTGAGTGTCTGATAAAAGGCCAAAATAGCTGTCTGAAGTTAGGTAATACTATTCCAGCATTTAGATTGTAGTAGAGTCTCTTGATAGAGCCCTAGCACCCCAAATTAATTCCAGTTGGTAGGGACAGGAGAGCATCACATGGACTGAAAACTGGGTGGGGAAGACCATGAACAATGGATTAGAATAAACAGTAGTGTGTCGAATTATCAGGGAAGTGAAGGAGAGTGCAGTGTTGGGAGACAAAGTCTTGCCATTTGCTGTCCTTTGTGGTGAGCAACACATAGTTAACCTCTGCTGCATTTCCTTGGGCTCCTACAGCAATTAAGAGGAGTCTGTGAGTGTACTTGGGAAGTTGCATCTGTTTGTCTTTAGTTACCTGGAAAGGTTTTTCAGAATATCCTTCGTACGGCAGAGCTGATCTGTGATCCTGTCTGAAGTGTCCGCTTAGCATTTGTTCATGTTCACAAAGACGCTCCCAGTTAATTATCTGATATTTTGACCAGACATTTATTTACCGCCGAATTACAAAGGGAGGGCTGCAAATTGAAAAATAGTTCAATGAAAAACATGATAGGGTAGGCTGTGCTTCACTGTGATGTTCAGTCTTCATGATCCCCTGGCTTTGGGTGAGACCCAGGTAACTACTGGCATAGGTCCTTGCTCAGAAGCACCATTATAAGAATGGATCTTGGATGGATCCTTCCTGTGCATGTGTATGGGAGTCCTGTAACTACAAACAGCAGCATCTATGTGAGTGGGAAGGCTTTCTTGGTCTTTCAGGCTTGATCATTACGTAGAAGAACTGCCACTGCAGACAGACAGAACATGAGGGTGACGAGTAGTCACCTTTCACAGAGTGTAAATGAGTACAAGCTCAGCTTCTATATCCTGTAGCCAAGGGGACAGTGTTACCAGAGAGTGACACAGCCTCAAAGCAGCACCAAAGTATTTCTAAGCTGTGTGTGATAGTGAAGCTCCTGATGCACCATCCTGAACTGGCAGAAAAGCAGCACCAGTATTCAGCTACTTGTCTGAGAGGATGATTCAGACCCGCACAATTTCATGAAGACAAGTCAGCCTGCAGCTCTTCAGTGAAGTGTGGGAGGTAGTCACCATCTCCAGAAATGAAAGGAGGTTGAGGCTGGGGTTTAAGAGTGATGTTTTCAAGATCACTGATCTTGGAAAGGAAAGAAAAAACCATGCATCTCACAGAGAAGGTGAATTGAAACAGGAAAGACAACAATGAGTGATTTTGGTTACTTGTGATTGGTGGCAGCTGACATGGGCAAGGAGAAGAAAACAGAAAGAAGGGGCGGTGTAAAGGACTGCAAGACAAAAGGAGAGATGGGCTGCCTCTTTGGGAATAGGTAGAACATCTCTTGCACCTGGGGACCAAAAGAACCTCACAGGTCTCGATAGTTGATAATGTGGCTGGGTTTCCCATCATCTGCTAACTAGTGTGCCCTTGTACTGACAGCCTTCCTTGCAGGGACCCTGGGAGTTTTTGCAGAGGTGATATAGTGTTGCCTGTTGCAGAGGCTGTGAGGTTGGGATCAAGTATATTCTTGAAGTCAGCCAGGTCCTGGGGCACACTTTGGAATGCAGTGAAGATTTGTAGCAGTACGTCGTTTGTGTGTCTGGATCCTGGTGAGTTGGATGGCTGTTGCAGGGCTGATCCCACCTCAGTGCAGGGATGTAGTCTGCTCAACTTCTGAAGGGTTCTTCCAAGCTTATTCTTGTAATCTTGTGATTTGTTGTCTCCCTCAACCCCATCTTTGGACCTTTCCAGGTTGGTTCCGTAGACACTGAGAATGATAAAGGTCTATTCAGGCCTTTCCAGAGCAGCTTCTCAGCACCACTGCACCTTCTACATGTTTATCAGAAAGAAAGTCCCATGCAAAGGGTAGTTAGACTGTTTTCTACAAAAATGTTACCCGGGAGAGGAGACTCCACTCATTCCATCACGTTTTTCATACTGTGTCTCAGACGCCTGAACAACACTTTTTTGGGTTTCTAGATCGCTGTATTCCTCTGCATGGAGCTATTCAAGGATGGCTTGGGGAGATGGTGAAGGAGAGGGGCAGTAGAGAGTACAGGAGTGAAAGAGCAGCTCTGGGGGAATTTTATTTAAGCTGGAGTGTCTGGGCAGGAAGCCTCCTTCTTTCTTGTCTAGCTCAACTGCTTCCTTGCTTTTCCCTGTCACTCTTGTACGGAGATGAGAACTATCCATGCTTACAATACAAGATGAATCCCTCATTGTGCCCTGTCTTTTCTCAGGTTGTCCTTGGATCCCAAACTCCTTCCGCTTGTTGTCACTGCTGCTTAAAATTGGTATTTGTGGTGGCATCCAGAGGTCCTGACTGTAGCATTGTTCCCCTTGTGCTATTCACAGCACAGTCATAACAAGAGACAGTCCCTGCCCCAAATATATTAAGTGGGATCTTTAGAGAGGAAATGGAAGCACAGAGAAGGGATGTGAATTGTCCCACTTTACGCAACATTTCTGGGATGAAACCCAGCACTATTAATAGCTTTTTGCTCAACAACTGTCTTTTGTTCAGAACTCTGGTTTTCACCTTAAGTTGTTTGTGTTGTGCAGGATCTGCTGGCCAGTTTGTTGAAAGTTCCCACCTTGTGATCTACAGCTAGACATAAAGCAGATCCAATAAATCCTTATCCATTTTGAACTCAGAATAGTCTTTCTGCTTGGGCCACCACTATGTTGCTTATTGTCTTTTCTTCACCCACATTTCACTGCTGCATCATTGGTCTTTGTTTTTTGTTGCTTGCATTCTGCAGTATCTCCTCGAAAATTACTTGTGTCACACCTCCCTTTGCTGGTCTTCTCTAAATCCTTCAGTGGAGTAGCTGGACAACCAGCAAGTATTTGCTCACATCAAAAAGTCAAATTTGCTTTACCTTCCTTCTTAACTTGTTCTCTGTGAATATTCTATAAAGTGAACTTTCTGTCAGAAATGTTTGTGGAAGCAGAAACTGATGATTAAATTTTCATGAAGAGTCACAGGAAGCAAATTTTAAAATTGCAACTGTATGTTTGTGATAATAAGAGCTCTGTCACTGCTGTCAGGGACTAGAATTGATGGAGGCCACAAAATCTCTTTATTCAACCAAAATGAGCTAGAGTTGCTTGATTTTTTTTTTAAACATAAGCCACAAACTGTTCATGAGCAACTTACAAGCCAAAAATTAGCCAGTATGGCTTTCCAGAGAATAGTTCTGAAGAATATTGCAATAAGAAATATTCAAATATAAAACAAGGGAAAATAAGAATAAAAAAATTAATCAGGAAGAGCTGACATCCTTGAGACTCCTGGCAGCCGTAAATCAGCCTGGTTGGGGGACATTTCAGTGTAAGCCACCCATCACTGTGCTTCAGTGGGGGTCTGCAGCTATTCAGAACAATGCTGGGAAGCCGCACTCTGGACAAGGCAGGAGACACGCTGTGTTAGTGTCTCCACTGGGCAGTGCCCGGAGTCCCAAACAGAATTTACAGCTTGCTTCCCTGCAGCCCATAGAGGAGGGTGGCTCCTGCTCCGCAGGGCTTGGGCGCTCCCTCGGCTGGGCCAGTGCGCAGGCACTGCTGGCACAGAGCGCAGACAGGCCTTCTCTGAGGATCGTGGTCTCTTATGCAAAGGGTCCTGCTGATTTCAACGGAGAGGTCAATGCCTGGGAAGAGAGCAGGACTTGGCCTGACGCAAGCCGTCGCTCCAGCTGCAGCAGAGACACAGGGTGTCCTGGGTGTTGTGAGAATATTGTAGTATAGGACAGTAATTCCATCCACACTTGGCGGGGTTTGGGCATGTATGTATCTGGCTGCCTTGAAAAAGCTGTCTCAGGGATGATCTTTATTTTCTTTCCTTTTCCTGTGTTTGGATGAAAAACAGACCTGTGGTCACTGTCTGAGGTTCTTTTGGTACCAGGGCTTTAAAGCATTTCTTGAACTAACAGAAGAACTTTTAATCTTTCTAATATAACATTACAGAGAACAAACAAGTCTTAATGCAAGCCCCAGGGTCCCTTGTGGGGGGATCCCGATAAAAACACGGCTTTCTGTTTTGGAAATACCCTCTGGTGGATTTGTCAAAAACCTACCAGAGACAATAGTGAACTTTCAAAGTAAGCAGAGACGTGGAAAAAAAAAAAATTGTAATTAAAACTGCAAGTGGTTGGCTTTTATCACGGAATGCTAGCAAATATGGTTTTATAGGTTAAAAGTTAAAAATCTCCCCACCTCAATGTTAGAGACTGCTAATTGAATTTATTTGTCCAGACATTAAAGGGCTTTCTTTTTGGAGTGCCTGGGTTTCCACCTAGTTGTGTATGAAACAGTTGGACATCCTCTTCCCTAGGACTTCCTTGGAGGTCAAAATATAAAAAAAATTTTGCAAGCTGGTCTTCTGCATCTGACCTTCACTTGACTACTGCCTGCCCTTAATTAACGTCTTTGGAACTGATCCCAAGTTTTGATGATTTTTCCCTACTTGACATTGTTAAGTATGTTTAAAAACAGTTGTTAAAACTGATTGTTACCTGTAAGTCTGCTGGGACAGGGGAGGAGGCACATTCTGCACTGGGATTTTGCTGATGTGGGCTGAGCTTGAACAGTCCCTCTGCAGTGAGGTGCTGCAGACAGTGCTCTGTGTTCATGGTCTTCCTGACCTCAGACCTCACATCTCAGTAATTTAACACTTCTGGGATCCTAATGATCAGAGGGATGGAACACCTCTGCTATGAGGTCAGGCTGAGAGAGTTGGGGTTGTTCAGTCTGGAGAAGGCTCCAGGGAGACCTTATTGCATCCTTTCAATATTTAAAGGGGGACCTATAAGAAAGATGGTTTTAAACTAAATGAGGGTAGATTTAGACTAGATTTTAGCAAGAACTTTTTTACAATGAGGGTGATGAAACACTGGCACGGGCTGCCCAGAGAGATGATAGAAGCCCTATCCCTGGAAACATTCAAGGTCAAGGTTGAATGGGACTCTGAGCACCCTGATATGGTTGCAGATGCCCTGCTTACTGCAGGGGGGTTGGACTGGATGACCTTGACAGGTCCCTTCCAACTCAAACCATTCTGTGGTTCTATGTTTCTTTTTAAAACCAATACATTGAGAGAGGAGAAAAGAGATGTCCAGAAGTGTTGTGCTATCTAAAGCCAAGAGCACATCCCTGGTCCTTTGCTTTTACACCTAACTTTGATGGGCACAAGACAGGGCTAGGCAGAGAGAGAAAGGTTTACTTGGTAAACCTTGCACCTCACTCAGAACCTTGGTCGCATTTATGTGTTTGTAGTGGCCTTTCTTGCTGATTTATCTGAAGGACTTAGTGGGTGGTGTTTGGGGTTGTTCTGTACCCACAGCATTGCAGAAGCTCTTGTTTTTGCAGGTTAACTTGCAGTGCTCCCACTGGTCCATGGTGTTGTGTCTTCTGTTCTCTGGTCATTGGGAAAGCCCAGGCAGTGCTGGCAGTCTCTATTAAAAGAATTCCAGCTCTGCTTTAACTGAGCTTTGTTCCCTTGTGTTTTAAAGAAACACTCCTGTGGTTGATAGAGCTGTAAAACACCAAATAGTTTTTTGTCATCCCTTTCTAGAATTGATGATACTCCACTAATGGCCATTTTACATCAGCAAATCCTTCCCTGTGACCTGAAACACAGCCTTTAGCTTTGCCATGACCGTAAGGAGTCTATATATGGTTTCCTGTACAAATTTCATAATAAACTTAATTAAAATTTTTTTTTTTCTAACTTAGCTTATTTTGTCTCCTGGGGTGAGGGTTACACTTTCCTTTGGTGACTGACAGATGATGGATGCCACCCAGGTCTTTACCAGGATACTAGGGCAAGTAACTTTTGCTCAGTGTTCAGTGGCTGAAACAAAGAATTAATGCATCTTAAAGTTTTGGATGTTCTGGATAATTCATCTGGTGGCTGGGTCTTGACTGGCAGTCCACAGAGTATGGGTGGGCCCTTTTTCTAGCTGATTGTGAGGATAGAGATAAAGCTATATTTTATGAATTGCTGTTTCCAAGGTCATCTGGAAATTGAACAGTTCATAAAATGTATCTTTGTTCAAAGATATATTTGATTATATAAAATATGATCCCAGAATCAATTTGGTACAAACAAGATGTTGCCTTTAGGGTTGAAAACACATTGTTAGAGGCATGAAGAGCAGAAATTGTCACTGCTGTCTTTGTGTGGCTATTGTTTTTGGTTTTAATAGGAACAGAATGAATGACATTTTTCCACCAGACCACTTATGCTCAACTATACCTCCAGGACAACTTCCTGGCCAAAAATATTCAAAACAAACAAACACAATAGCAATTCTACTCCAATTACATTGTTTGCAAACCCAGCTAGTGTTCATAGAGTACTAGGTTTGGCAAGTCCAAGCAATTCAACCCTGGATTTTAATATTGGATATCTATATGTGAATTACTTGTAGCTGTTGTGCTATCCAGGTAAGAGGTAAGAATTTGAGTGGCCATGTGCATGGGCATCTCCAGAATTTCTGCTCAATCTGTGATAAAAGCATACCCTAGCTCTCTTAACAATTTGGGTGAAAAGACTGACTAATGGGAAGTCATCCTTGCCCATTGGCCAAATGCTCATTACTTTCAATGAAGCTGAGATTTCAGCCTAGGACTCTGGACCAAATCATACACCAATTTCAAAACTTTCACTTGAAAGAAGAATAACTAAATATTAAATGTGGGGAAGAGAAAGACGGAGGAGGAGGAATTAATCAGTTGCTGCTTTATGTAGGTGGAGCCAGTATTTTTAAGAGGAGAATGAACTTGCTGGCTTTGTGACACCTTTTCCTGTGGTTTAAGCTGCCAGAGGGATCCTATAGAGATCAAACCTAAATCAGCAAACCTGCTTGTGACTTTCCAGTCAACTTTCTTTGACTGATGGGAATGGTCATGGAAATAGTGATTGTTGTAACCCACAGTTTTAAATATATGTAGTGCTGTAGGTTGGCATTGTAGTCATTTCTCCTCCCTTAGATAGAGGGCTACAGGTATCTAGTTACTGGAAAAGAACTTGTATGGTAGGGATGCTATGGGACACATAGAGAGGAATAATGCAGTTGTTCTGGCTCCAGCAAGGTTTCCAAGCTTCATTTCAACCCCAGGTCTGCTGATCTCAGTCTTTTCAGCATCTCCACACTTCCAGTCATCTGGGTCCTCTCCACATCACTGTCTGTTCTCTGTGAGTCAGCTGGGTGGATGTCCTCAGCAGACCCTCTAGGACCTGGAGGCAGGGCTCCTGCCTTGTCATACCTAGTGTCTTTATTTGTCAAAGTGGGACCTTTCCCAGGAACAAAAAGATGTGCGTCTAACTCCTGCTAGCATACCTCTGCGGGAAGGGCACAGCAGCGTGGTGCATGCTGGGCACAGAGTACATCTGCCGTGTCCTTGGAGAGCTTCGTTTATTAAGCCTTGCTGAAGTCTTATGTCTTTGCAGTTACTGCGCAGATAGACCCATGGACAGTGGAGATGAGAAGTAAATGCCCAAAGTGAGCCATGTCATCTAGTGATGGCTCCCACAATGGAGTCCCTACCACCACAGATCTAGTAAGAGAAATATGACTGTGTGTTAATTGAAAGGCCTAATAGTGGATACAGCAGAATGTTGTCCCTTGGAAATTTAAATTTGACATTGTGGTTTACCTGCCATATACCCCTGCCCAGGACGCAGAGATCTGAGTGAGCTGCTGAAGTGTGTAGACAGTCACGTTAACAGCTGTGAGAAAGTCTGATCATCTTTTTTTGCATAATCTGGAAATACAAGTTGCCTAAAGCATATTACAGATATTATATTTTATATTTTTGATTTGAAGCCTGTAGTTACCCATTGGTGGGTTGCTGCAGAGGTTGGGATTAGGCATTATATCAGTTTGATATCAAGATTCTCTCCCACAGGCTCTAGACTGTGTGTGGTCTGTGGAGGTTGTGTCCATCCATTGAATAAAGCCATGGTCTTTTGCTCCCTCCCATGTTTCATACACAGCTTTAGTTAAATACAGCCCTGTTACCTTCAGAGGCATTGGAAGGTCACAAACTCAGAAGAGTTCTTGTGACCCTTCCACCAAAGAGCTGAATTCCATTCAGAGCCCCAGGTGCAGATGCCACAGCCTGCCTAGGTGCACAGCAGTGACTGCGTTTTGACCCTCTCTATAAGAAACCCATAAAAAAGGAGAACACACACTTAGAGTGTGTAAAGTCTTAAGCAAAGGTCTTTTTCAAGTGGACCTCATGTTTCCATTCCTTCTGGCTGGAGGAAGCTTTCTTCAGAGTAGATCCCTCTGTGACAAGTTGGCATTTCCAGCCAGTATCTAAATGGTCAAAGAGTGAAGGTGGGCAGGAGCTGCTGTTTCCGAGATTCAGTTTTGTCTCCCTGTCAAATAAAGGCCAAAGCAAACACAAACCAAAGGAGCGTTGCCTCTGATAAAAACAGTAGAGGCAGCAAACATACCAGATGCAGTAAGGTTGCATTAGCTGAGAAGTAAGATGTATTACCCACTGTGGAGCCTGCTGACCCACCAAAGACATATCTGGTCTCCAGACCTGCATGGTGATGCCCTATGCCAGGGACGTGTGTCCTCACCTTGTAGTAGAGATGACAGAAACATTCTATTTGGTAAGGAGTCACCATCTTTGCAAAAGTTTGTGTTTGAATTTGGAGCAAGTCGAAGCTGCAAAACATTTCCCATGGAAAGACAAATTCTGTAATTTTCCGTCAGGGAGAATGTTGAAACTCTCCTATCTGAGGTGCCCTATGTAAAAAGGAAGGCCTTTACTCCTGAGGGTGAGACTTAGGGTGAACAGCAAAGTGGCAGAGACTCTCCAGAAGGAGCTTAGGGAATAGCAGTCTTTGAGATGTGGCTTGGGCAGGTGTCATGACTCCAGATCTTGTACTTCAATGGCAAGGATCCTGGAAGCCTCAAGGACTGTGTGTGTAGCATCCATTGGATGTCCAGATTTCCCTGTTGGGAACCGGGAGCTCAGACCCTTGGAGACACTGCTGGACATGCTGCTTCTCCACCCCAGCACAGTAGCCTAGAGGCCGGAAGCCCTGGCACCTGGGTGGAAGGGCTGTTGTGGGGCCAGTGTCTTGGACAGTCTGAGAAACACAGCCCCTTTCCAAGACATCACCTGTGCAGCTTCCCTCTCCTGGCAGAGGAGGAGTCTCCTGACCTGAGGATTGCAGTTGGGGGTGGGGGTGGGAGGGGGGTGCTGAAAGTCATTGCTTTGATGTTGGCCAATCAAGGCTTCACCTCTGTGTTTGTAGGTCCTAACTCTCCTCGCATCTCCTCCCATTCATGTAAGAAAGCATTTTTTTTCAACCTCCCTTTTCCATGGCCGTGGGAATTCAAGCTAAGTTGCCTTCTTCCTCAGCTGCTCAGCAAGAAACAGAAGGATCCTGTCCCCCAGTTCGCCAATCCACCTGCCTAAACATTCTGCCACCTCTGTCTGCCAGGCAGTGTGGGGGAGTCTCCAGTGACTGGCACTGCATCCTCTGGAGGAGACCAGGAAGATAAGTCATGTCTACTCATGACATCTGTTACATGGAAATCCCAGATGTGTCTGTAGATTGCTCTGGAGGATCTCCCACAGTGAGCAAGGCACAGCTCTTGAAGCAGTGTTTGTGGCTAGTGTTGCTGACTGTTAAGAAGTTCACTGAGCACCTTTCCCAGGATGACTTGCTTCTGCTTTATGCTGCTGAGGGGTTGTTTATGTGTGATGCTTTGTGGGTGGGATGTGATTTTGTTACTGCTCCATTTTTGGACTCTGCTTGGGCACTCTGCCCATTTATGATTAATGATGTTCTGAGTTGAGACTCTAAGGTGCTTTCAAGCATCCTGCAGGTACCAAAAGTAAAAGAGGTGTTGTTATCATCAAGGTAGTTCAGTGCAATATCAAATGTAATCAGAAGTGAATTAATTAAAGCAGTGTGTACATGTAAGTCCTTTTATGGTGAATGTTTAAGCAACTCATATGGTGTAATGTAGAGCTCTTTTTTTTTTTTTTTTTTTCATTTGGTAACCTTCTCCTCTCCATGAGAAGATGGTAACTTGACAGTAGACACCAGGACTGCTGTCAGAGGTCAAACCTCTCCTGCAAAGGCCTCTTTGTGAAACATGCCTTTTGAAACAGATCAGGAAATGGTGTGCATTTGTTGATCTCAGCCCTGGCACATTTTAGGGCTTACACAGCCCTGGCACGTTCTTATGGCTTACACAACTAGTGTAGGCTGGGATCTAATGGTTGCTTGGGTTTCATCTGACCTTAAAGTGTGCAAAAACCTGTAGAAAATCTGTATTTACTGTTGGTCTCAGCTCTACCAGGATTAAACCTTTCTTTCTGCAGCATGGCATACCCTTGATGTGGCTGTCTGTTTGAAAAGTTGCCTGGAGTGCAGGCAATTCTCTTCTGTCCAACACCTCAGGCTTTGTGAGGCTGGTGATTCTTTACCCCCACAGAGAGGAGATTTGAGTTTGGATAGAGGAGGGGTTGACAAGATTGCAAGGTGACCAGAGATACAGATCCTGAATGATTGCCTGAAGCTACTTGTTGCCTCAGTCTGACAAGCACAGCCAAAAAAACCTTCCCATTTTCATGAACCCAGTGACTGAGCAGTATGTGTTGCTGAACTAACTGTGGAGGAGACCACAAGCTGTCAGACCAGAACCATGAGATTCAGATGATGAGGAGCTGAAATTGCAGCTTCAGCTCAGCCTGCGCCAGGACAATGGGGTGACTTGGGCGGTCCAGGTTTGGTGTTGTGGCTCTACCAAAAGGTGTACTGGCGACATCTGAGCAGCAGTTACCTGTGCAGAGGAGGTTGGGAAGCTGGGACCTGGTGGAAACATGGGGTAACTGAGACTGTTTGTCAGGGATAGTATGTTATCTTGGTGTGTATGAAGCTAGTGACTTTGTTTTCCCAACGTGTTTGAAAAAAATACCAAACAGGGAGGAGATTAAAATGACCCAGAGCGTTCAGAGCGCTAAAGAAAGGGGGCACTATTAAAATCCTCACATCTGTTTCAACCAAGCTCGCAACTTTCTGAGCTGCCACTCTGTGATTTGGACAGGGCAGAGATAGGAAATGGGTTGATGCCGAAGCTGAAAATGAAGCAAAATGTAAAACTTTGTCTTTGACATACTCCATTATTAGCACTCTGTGTGCTGCTTTGGTCTCTCAAGCTGCTTTAATTCACTGTTGGAGAAGGTTGAAAGGTGGTTCATTCATAGTTTAGAAGTACCTAAAAAGGGAAGAGCTTTCTGTTGCTAGATGGGATTCAAATTTACCAGAGAAAGGCAGAGAGATCTCTTGGCCGGAAGCCAAAGTTAGAGAAATTCAGGCTAGGAATAAGGGCTGCAGTTTAAACAATATGAATAAAAACCAGTGGAAAGTCTTTGACTGGCATTAAGCAGACTCATCAGCAGCTAATGGCTTTAAATGAGGATTTCTGTGTTTTTCTAAAAGATGAAGGAATTATGAAGAGAGACTTTCCAGCCCATAGCAGTCCTTCCAGGAGACCAAGGCTGGGCTTCCCTTTCAACTGGAGCAGCCTGTGCCCAGCTCTGGATGCTGAGTCCCCAGGCTTGAGACTCTGCCTGCTCTTCCCATGCTGCTGTCCAAGCATAAGCCACACTTGTAGTGTAGAGTAAGGCACACAGATGTGCTTGGGCGTCAGGGAGCACAGCTCTGTTTGTGCATAGCACTTTTCCCAAACACAGTCCAAAATGTTTCTGGTGTGGATTCCCATTTCACTGGCCTGTCTGATTCAGCATAGTCCATTGAGTGTGGCTTGCAAGCTGAATGCACAGTCCCTTTCCCTCCTGTAGTAAGACGGTTGAAGACATGCCATCTGGGTAGGAAACATGTTCTCCCTTTTTCTGAGCGGGACTCTCTGCTGGAGGGATGTGATGCAGGCAGGGCCCCTGCCCTGTGTGTCAGCTCCCTTTCTGCTGTGCTTGGCCTATGTATCTTTGGACTTGCCTATTTAACAGTGTCACGTAAATTATCACTGGTGGCCAAGAGCACAAGGTGCAAGAGGTGCATAGGTTTGGGTGAGATGTGATTTACATTGGTGAGGAGGAACGGGGGAATAGAGATCTCAGAAGGTTTCTTGTTTGTCCTTGGCCCTCTCCGTCAATGATGTCCAGGTTTCTGGGCTTTGCTCTGATCTTTCGAGCATTTTCTGGGGAGAGGGGCAGGGCTGACACGTCTTTCTCCCAGGCCTTATTGCCTGCTTCATAATTCTGCAGTCTGAAAGCCTGGAAATAATATGAAGCAGATGCACCAATGCCAAGGTCAAGACCTTTCCAGTGTTTAAGGCATATGTATACTGTTGGCATGGTACAGGGTGACCTCAGTGTACAATAGGAACCAACCAATACACACGTTCAGACAGAATAAATATTTGACAGAGTCTATTTCTCCGTTTCCCAAAATGACCCCTGTAAAAGCAAGGTCCTGTTTACCTTCCCAGTTCTCCATGCAGTGTTCTGAGAAGAGACAAGCACTCTTCCCCATTCGTTGCTTTCCTGCTCTTCTGGGTGACAAATTTCCAGGCAAGGATCAGGGATATTGGCTTCACAAAACCCAGGACACCTTGGATTTTCACAAACTCCTGAAATTTGGGGAAAGCTGAGATGGGTTTGGTTCAGAAGTCTCTCTGTCTGTGCCAAAGCACAGTGACCTGGGACGCAGTGCAAGATGTCAGTGTGCATCCTGAAGCAATTGCCTGCAGCTGTCCAAGCCATTAGCACATGTGGAGCCCTCCCCGTCCTGTTGCCCATGGCACGGGTTTCTAGGGAGCCTGCAGCAGGCTTAGGTGTGCAAAAATAGCAGTCGGGAAGAATATTTGATGGGGTTTATTCTTTTTCCCTTGGTATGCTCAACATGCTTCCTTTGCACTGCTGGATCTTAAGTTTGCTTCTGTGCTTTGGCACCAGTGTAGCTGTGCAGCTCAGTCAGTGGTGTGCTTGGGACCAGACCTGCTGCGTCACCCACCCAAGCACTTCCAGGCACCTCTCCTCTTATGGTCAGTGACGTCTCTGCATTTGCCTTTCAGTCACTGTGAGCTTTGCCCAGCTTTTTGTATTACCCTGAACTGTTCCATTTCTGTCCATGTTTGTATCTTTTCAGTTAAGGACAATTTAGCTTCTCATGCCCTCACACATTAAACAAAGGAATATGAGAATCCTCAGAGCTTCCTACCACGGGAGCATATGCCTGATGATTGCTGTGCTGTTTCTTTGGTATAAGATCACTTTCAGTGAAAAAAATCTTTAAATAAAACCAACCTACAATAACTTAGCTTGGCATGAAGAATGAGTGGAGACACACAAAGGTCTATGAAGTAGTGATTGCTCTAATGAAACCCATCCAGTTCCTCCTCCTTTGATTGCTCTTCCATATCGCAAGATCAGAATGCACTAGGCAATTAAAAGATGGCTTGTGCATATTAGACAGACGAAATACTTATCTGTAACACATCTTAGACAAGTGGAAACCATTGTTAGCAATATTCTTAAGGCAAAACCAGCAACTTGTTCTTTTCTTTTTTAAGTTTAACACTGAGTGAACTAGAAGAGTGCAGAGCTGTCAGTTGGAAGAAGAATCGCAAGCCTGCTAATCCTGTCTTGTCAGGTTTAATATAAAGCCTGGCAGAGATTGATAAGCAGTGTCTCCCTCTGCCTGATGTTCCAGGTGCATGGTAAAATCACCTCTCTGAAACACCCAGGAAAGCTCACATTCAGAGCCAGGCTTGATACTGGAAAGGCTGCTGGCCAGCCTTGACATTGCAGGTCCTAAGACCATTTTAAATAGCTTTGTTCTTTCACTTTTCTAACTGCAACCTGAAGAAGATCTGTTCCTCCCCTTCTCATCCTTTATATGTGCAGGTTTTTATTGCAGCCTCTCTCAGTGGCTATTGCTGTGCTGCTGACGCTATCATATTGAATGACTGTCTGTCTTAGCAGCAGGCATGGAGAATCCGTGGCACATGCTGCTGGGGGATGAGGGACTGCTCCCTGTGACCTACCCCTGCTCCTTCTGCAGCAAAACGCTCGGGCTGTGGTTGGTGGAGATGTGGGGTTGGCTGCATGCCCATTGGCAGAGGTCACGTAAGTGTTGGTAGTCATAGGCAGCAATGGCAGGATGAAGGGAAAAATAGCCTCCAAAGAGCTTGAGCTCCTACATCCCTGGCTCTGACCTGGTATGAGAGCCTGGAGAGCAAAGCAAACCCCTGTGCTTGCAGGAGACATGCGGGTCTTGCCTGTGTGAGTAAGGGCAGCTGTGGACCAGTCGAGCCTGGCCTTGTGGAACAGAGAAAAGAGTGATCCAGACCTGGGGGCTCCTTCTGTTCCCTACATGGATGTTTCTGACGCTGTGCTC
>NW_010336340.1:0-12286 GCF_000700745.2 Antrostomus carolinensis | reverse complement strand
CCTGTGCTGGTAAAACCTGGGGAGTGAGCTGGCATGCAGCCCCTCTCCAGCCATCACGTGGCAGTAGGGGCAGCAAGCACTTTTCCCAGGGGAGGGGGCTCAGTGGGCTCATGCCGCTTGTGCACAGCCTCTGAAAGAGGCAGGTTTCACATTGTCTGGTTTCTCTTTTTATAGCTGTCCCTCCCAAACTGAAGAAACTGAAAAGCCCAAATGTTCATGTCGGTGAAAAGATTTCACTGAAATGTGAGGCGACTGCTGGAAACCCTCAGCCATCCTACAAATGGTTTAAAGATGGCAAAGAGCTGAAGAAGAGCAAAGACATCCGGATCAAGTATGGGAATGGGAAGTAAGTATGCTATGGGGCTGCTCTGCCTCTGCTCACTGAGTGTCTGGGTCCGGGGGACCGTCTGGCTAGAAGTGGTGCTGTGCTCTCCAAGTCACTGCTGAGCGATACTGAGATGCTTCCTTGGAGTCATAGGGCCATGCACAGCCTATTTACCATGCCTGGGAGAGTGAGCAAGATTCCCAGTTTCCTCAAGGAGCAGTGGAGAGAGAGGAGCAGGGCATGGACAGGATAGATGCTGGGTTTGTAGATGGGGTTCTCCTTGGGTATCTGTGTCATTGGGTAGCTGAGACAGGTGTCCAATGACCTGGAGAGATAACCCTTTCCCTGCTAGCTGTAAACTGGTTGTAGGCAGCTCAGGTTACCTGAGGTAAATCCTGATTTGTGATGAGGGGTTTGAATGCAGAAGCTATCCAAACTCAGCAGTTGCCCCACCAGCCAACAGCGTGTCTGCATAAATGTGGGAGGAATCACTTTGTTCTCTCCTGCATTCAGGTGGACTCAAAAGCATCTATGGCAGCTGCAAGGATGCAAGAGCACATCACGATACTGTCTGAATAGGGCCTGTAGTAACCTGCTGAAGCCTTATCTCATGCAAGACCTTGCATCGCTGCACCCAGGGCAAGCTCTGTCATAGCTGCCCCAAACTCCCTGTGCAGAGAAGCTCTTGGGGAGCTACTCTCAGTGAGAGTCATCCTCAGGACTACCTCATTCAGGCAGTGCAAAAACAGCGGGAGAAATAGGCTGCAGTGACTAAGCTAAAGGATTCTCACTGGGAATTGATTTGAATGAATCCATGTTGATATTTTTCAAGGCCAAATATTTACATATGATGTAGCTCTAAATTATTCCATAATGGTGACTATGCTTGCATTCATATATTCTGACCTAGCCAGCAACAAAGTCACCTTGCAACTGCACGACCCCTTGGAAAGCTTGAAATTAATTCTTTACTGACATATGCTATGTCTGACTGTGTGAAAAATAGCTTACATCTTCTCATTATAGAGTTGATAGCGTATTACTTTTTAAAACTAGAAGCCACTAAAAATCAGTTAGAAAAATCAGTTAGTGCTAGAACAGGTCATTGTCAATTGCTCTAATTTAATTTCAGTCCTGTTGGTTTTGATTTCAAAGTCACACCTAAATGGTTGACCTCCTTCGTAATAACTGTAGGATTCATGGGTGTTTTGGGATGAGGCAGAGAGGTGGTCAGTGGAAGGCTTAGGCTAAAAACACCAGCAGATCCAGGATAACTGGCTCACATCCAGTGGATGCCATCTGCTCAGGAAGGGCTGTCTGAGCTTGCAGGAAGCAGAGCTAGGGCAGAACTGTGCCTGCCCCTTTGCTCTGTTGCTCTCAGTATTTCTGTGGCCCTTGTCAGCCTCAAGGCCTTGGTTGTTTACCAGTGGGTACTGGAGCTGGGATGCCCTGGAGGGATGTCTGCACCACCCGCCCGGGAAGCCTGTCGCTCCACCTGGTGCGGGCAGGCAGCTTGTGGGATCCCTGAGCTTGCTGGCACTGGGGTCTCACAGGGATGTTGGGGAGCTATTTCCCTCAGAGCTAGAGACCAATCAGCTCCAGACCAAACACCCAGAAAAACTGTCGATAGTGAGAAGCGCCTCTTGCAGCATTTCCCTGCTCTTCTCCCAGAGATCATAGTCCTTCCTTGCCTCCTGGCACGCTGTGTCCAGCACGAAGCTGTGACAGGATCGCATCCCACGCACAGCAGTGCAGGGAGGCCTGTATTTCCTGGGTAAGGGACATAAGCATATGGAAGAAGGTTGATCCTCTTTCCTCAGGACACTGCTGTCAAGTCATAATTTTATATTTACCAGATTCCATGGCAACATGTTGGCTCACAGCCTGACAGTGACAGACCAAAGACATGTGTGTGCTAGAAGTGCTTCTTGCTGGCAAAATAAGCCTGAGGATAAACATTTTAAAGAGAGCTGAAGCACCTGCCTTCCCCAGTGTCTGAGGCTCCCTCAGCAGCAAAAGTGTGAGCCCAAAGTGTCCCTCACTGATCTGCTCCCAAAATTGCTTCCCATCCCTGCTTCTGTTCCCTGCTGCCATTAAAACATGCCATTAAGTGGAGAGGTTGCCTGTCTGGGACAGAGGCCTGGCAATGGAGACTAGACTCAAGCAGCTATTGAGCTAGGACAGCTCTGAGATGATAATCCCTTGTTGATCATTTGCCCAATGTTAAGCAGTCAGCAGTGCAGGAACACTTCTCCAAGCAGATCTGGATGGGTCTGTGCACACCTGGTTTGGCATCCTCAGCTTTCAGGCTCTCCTCTCCACTGGGTTTGCTAGGTCTCAGTACTTGAAACACCTCAAGGGCAGAATGCTCACTGGCATTGGACCTGCCTCATTCCACTCTTGACTGCATGCAATAAACATTAAAAATTGCTCTGTGCATGCAAGCTGAGGATTGAGGGAGCCCACATGACTTTGCATGTCTCCATTAAGTAGCTAGTAGGGCTGAGTTTAGTAGAGGAACCCAAAACTGGATATGGGATATAGATGTACATCATTATGCCCAGTATGTTAGGAGAAGACTCCAGGCAAGATAAGCATCATAAAATGTAAAGTTCAGAAAGGAAGTCTTATTTTATGATGATTAATTCAAGAATAATGGGGTTTATACATCTGACTCCACTTGGAGATAACACTGGTGTCCAGATAATCCTCTGCTTTTCCTTTCAGTTCAGAGTAGAGTGAGGTTTCCAGAGGGCTATCAATAGAGCACTGGGGAGCAACTTTCATAAAGTACGTAAGGCAAAAAGCTTAATGGACTATGCAGTACCTGTCCAGGTGCACAGGATCATGTCTTTAAAAGTTTGATCCAAAGACCTAATAGAGTTGTCTACTGGAGCCAGGCAAAATGAGCCCTGCCAGGATGTGGAGGTGTTGTCCATAGTGTTTCCCTTGGCCCTGTGAGTCCCCAGTAGAGCTGGACACCACTCTGCATTAAACTCTTCGTAGCTTTGCCATCCTTAGACAACATGCAGAGGATTAGGATGTTAGACACAAAGAACATGATTGCCTTCTGTAACACATTCCTCTACCACTCTGTGCCTGGCTTTCTTCCCTGTGTGTTTAAAGACCCTTGAGATCTCTAACTAGAAAGCGTGACTGAAGCCCTTTTTTTTAAGATCAAGTTTTCATCTGATCCCACTGGCCTTCCTAGAGTAGGTGATCTCTTTGAAAATAAGGGAAGTATATGTTGTAAGGAGGAGAGGAGCAGTTAACTGCGTGTCTTCTCTTCAGCTTTTCCATCAATCATTTTTCCTCATGTTTTTTAAACTTACCGGCAAAACTTCTGGTGCCATCAGACAAAGGAGTCGAGTTTTTCAATGGGTATTTGCTGGAGGGAGGAGAACAATTCTGATTCCTCCTTTCTGAACTGCATGTTCCATCTGTAATTAGTAACAGGCTGGGGCAAGCCTGGCTTGCACGAAGAGGAAACTTCTCTTAAAGGTGGAAGACATTATTGGATGGAATTTTATCTCCATCTCAATTTAAATAAAACGGCATTGATGGGGAACCTAGAGAAATTACCCAGTAAGAGTTGCATGCAGTAGTGGAAGTACATCATAGTGAGTGGCTCTCTCTCTGAGCTGCCAAAGCAATACCGTTTTCTGCTAAATGTGTCTGAGATCTGATTGAGGCTGTGGGCTCCCAAAGTTGGGTTTTGACTCTCTGACTGTCCTGGCAAATAGTCAAATGCCAACTGTGGAAAAAGCCAAGGGAATTTCTCTTTGTGGAGATGTAGAGAACCTACCCCACTTCAGACTGTGCTCAGGGCTCAGCCCTGAGACGTGCAGATCTTCAGCTGGAGTCAGAGGGGGTCCAGAAGCCTGGTAGTCTCCTAGCTGTGGCTGTCTTCACAGCCTCTTCTCTTTGTATGCTCTTTTACCAAGGGAGATTGCTGGGGTGATGAAGTAGGCGTATCATTAGATTGGAGAGGGTTGGCAGTTCAGTTTGGGACAGGCTGACCATATGACATCCCTTGGGAGTAGTGTCCTACTTTCAGTATCACCAGGAATCCCTATTGTTAGCCTGTAAGTGGAGCCAAGGGATACCCTCCTCTCCTGTTTCTGTACAGTAGTCCCTCGGGCAATGCTAGTTAGGGCAGATTCATTGCTGGGGTCTTCCTTGTAGAGCTCCCTGCTGTAGATTATTCCCCACCCACAATGAATGGGGCTGTGGTCTTCCCTGTACAGCTCACTGCTCAGGAATGAAGGAAAAAAAAATAATAATGCCAAAGCAGCAGGGGAAAGAGAGTGCCAATAAAGATAAATGATTTCCTAATTAAGCCTGGAGACAAGGAGGGGCAAAGAGAACTGTTGAAGCCTTGTGGGAGCCAGAGTGAACCCAAGCAGGCTATACCACCACTCTGGCAGGGGTCTTCAGGCTGACATTTTTAAACAAAGGAATAAGCTCATTTGACAATGGATCTTGCAAGAGCAATTCCAGATGCCTTGAAGCTAAGACTCTTCTCGAGCACCGGTGTTGTTATAATCACCAGGGGAGCTTCTGCCTTGCTAACTCTCACGATGTCGTTATAAGTCTCCGATATTTGGGATTTGGTTTTAGCTGCTGAAGGCACTTTATTGGAGGGGAGTGTGAAGGACAGCATCTCCTTTGTTTGTCTGTTTGTTGTTTTAAAGAAGATGATGGACATCATCTTGGCCAACACACCTGGGACTGAACCAGGGAATTTGAGAACTGAAAGGAGAAGCAGTTGGATCTTGAACTAGAATAAGCCACAAACTTTGCAAGTTGGGGCTCCTAAGAGATTCAGGGAACGGGCATTTAATCAAACTTGACTGAGTTATAGTGGCTGACAAGTTATGGTCAGATGCTGGGCTGCTTCAACTGATGGTATGTGCAGACTTAGAGGTGGAAGGAGCTTTATGTGCCTGGAATTTTGTGTGGTTTTTCCAGTTATGTTAGCTGCTTAAAAAACGCCCCCTCTCCCTACAGACCTTAGGCACTATGGTTGCAAAAAGTCAAAGATTAGGTTGAAGCACTCATTGAGACATGAGCTGAAATCCCATTCATCCAGTTTAAGTTAAAATGCTTTGCCTTGGGGAAGGAGGGCTGGGGTGAGGACTGAGGCTGCAGGAAGTTCATCTAGGACAGCACATTATATCATAGAATGGTATAGGTTGAGAGGGACCTTCAAGCTCATCCCGTTTCAACCCCCCTGCCATAAGCAGGTACACTAGACCAGGTTGCTCAAAGCCTCATCCAGCCTGGCCTTGAACATTTCGAGGGAGGGGACATTCACAACTGCTCTGGGCAACCTGGGCCGGTGTCTCACCACCCTCACAGTGAAGAATTTCTCTTCATAGCTCATCTAAATCTACTCTTGTCCAGTTTAAAACACTTGCCCCCTATCACTCCCTGCCCTTGTCAAAAGTCCCTCCCCAGCCTTCCTGTAGGTACTCCAGGTACTGGAAGGTTGCTATATCGTCTCCCCGGAGACCTACAGGCATGAATTTGCTTGGTCCCCCTTATGCTTAATGGATTGGGCACTGAGTATCTGTGACACACAGCAGTTGCAGAAAAATGACTTGGGAAGAAAAGAGTGACATACATCCCCAAAGCTCCAAACTCAGAAAGGAGCCCCAAAAGCATAACGGAATCTCTTGCCCAATCTTGTGTACCACCATGGTGGTATGTTTTGCAGAGATTCTGGAGGGGTAGTTCTCTGTCCATCCAAAGGTACCATCCCTTTCCCATGACCTCTGTTCCCACAAATGCTTTTTGCTGATCTGAGTATTTTCACCCTGGATCTTCCATCTCCATTTCTGTACTTTACACAGAGCTCCCCCCAAGACAACTGCTGTTGGTATGGCACCTTCCTCTCCTCCCCTGATTCTTTAAAGCTAATTGGCCTTGCTTTCTTTAAAGGCCCTCTCAGGCCTTCCTCCCCCCATTCTGGCAATCCCTGAAGTTTTGGTCTTGCCTGTTTTTTACCCGGCATATCAGTCTCCATCTAATATATGATACACTTCCAAACTAGGACCTCTGTGCCTTCTCCTCAGCAGCACTGGCCCTCTCTTCCCCTCCCTGCTACAGAACAAGCTTGTGGTTTGGTTGCTGAGATAGTGAGACCTCTGCACACTGTCCTTGCTGCACACCTACCAGGGTGTCTGGTCTCTGTATTGAGACCAGATGCTCTTTGGGACAAGAAAGTATCAGTCCCACATTTGGTACTGGGAGGTTCCTGGCTCTTGAGAGGCTGCTAGCATGCTCCTGTGAGATATCACAGTAAGCAGGGAAAGAACCTACTCTGAGCTGGCCTCAGAGTACTGCTCCAGGATCTACATTTTCTCCAAGAAATAAAAATCCTTGCATTGGGGTTGGAGGAAACATTCGTGGGATAGATCAATTGCCTTGAATTCCAGGACAAGGGACCCTGCACTGACATTGAATCAGCCTTAACCCAAAACTCAGCTTTTACGTATTTATTGATTTCACACCCTGGCAGCTGCTGCAGACTTGCCTGGCACAAAGAGCAGCAGCACACAGGGGTTTGCCTCTCAACAGAGCGGCCACAAAGTCCACTCCAGGGACTGGTGTGTGGTTGCATTACGCTGCCTCTGTTGCTCTACACCTCTTCCCATTGCAGGAACTTCCATGGCAATTCAGCGATGGGGCCCCAGGCTGAATTTGAGGATGGAGTGGGGTTGCACAAGTGACCCTGCTCTTTGGAGTGTACTTATTTATCTTTTCCCCTTTTGTTGACACTGTGTGTTCCAGAATGGACTCCAGCTCTCACTCTGAGACCATTGTCACTGTCAGTTTTGCAGACTGAGGACTGGTTGAGTCTTCCTTTTAAAATCAACCTGTCTTAAGCCTGGGTAGAGAGACACAACAGCACTGCTGAGCAGAGAAGGGGTAAATCTGCTTTTCAGGTTAGAACAGCACTTTAATGTTAGGGGGCAGGGGTAGGAGAGAGCAGGCAGAGGGTGTCAGGGGATGGTTGATCCTGTCCTGAGCACTCACAAGGACGTTAGCTGTCTCTTGCCTCTGCTTCTCCCGCAGTCCCAGCAGGTCAAACGCTAAGTGGGACAGATGATGGTGTGAGAGGAGGAGGAAGGAGGACTTTGTCCACCGCAGAAGGGATGATGGCTGAGCTGAAAAGTCTGAACCTTCCTCTCCTTACCCCTCTTACTTGATTCCTTTGCTTAAGCACATTTTTTCCCCTTTCTCATTTGCTATTTCTGTGGCTAATCCTGAGCTAGCCAGATCATGTCCTAGAATACATAGCAGCCACTTTTTCTTCTCAAGCACTGAAAGACACAGCCGGCTTGCCCAGCTCTGTTGTGCTGCTCTGTAACTGAAGAGCAGGGAAGAGGTTGGGGTGATTTCCATCTGTCTGTGCAGGGAAGAGGATGCTCCTGGTTGCCACTTCTGCCCTGCTGGGCAGAGGTGCTTTGCCATGGCCATCTCCACTCTGCTTTGCATTGCAGTGATCTCTTCCACCTGATTTTATCCCACTGTGTGCTGGAGAAGATTAATGTCTTCCCCAAGGCCAGGGCACTGGGAACCCCTGCTCCAGCTAGTGGGGCTGCCTGATGTGTGATGGTTGCTGGACATCACTTCTTGACTGTAAACTGAAGAAGTAGATATTCTGAATCTTCTTGCCAATCATTAACCTGCTCTCTCAGAGCAAATGCACCACTGTGCAGTGCCAGGACAGCACATGGGCACCAATTAAAACTTTGCCAGGAGTGTCAGCAGTACACTTTACAGCAATGGCTGGCCTTTCTGCTCTCTGCAATGTCAGTGTGCTTCCTGTCACCAGCTCTCTATGCAGACAGAGAGGAATGGAGTTAATAGGTAACCACAGCAGTGTACTCAGTGTGTCCTTTGCAAGAGTCATGTTTGGGAATTTCCTTTTCTTACAATCTCAGTTATGTTTACTATGTGCAGTGTTCTTCATTGACAATTTATGGGCCACATATAGTGCAGTCTTCAAATTCTCTTCATCAGCTAATTCCTTGACTTCTTTATTACTTACGTGTTAGCTACTCTATTTTTAGAAGACTAATAAAATGCTACAGCAGTAGTAATCCTAGAGCTATTTTTGTCCTGAGCGATGCAGAAGCGGCTGAACTCACATAGGGAACACTGAGTCCTCAGTGAAACATAGGTGTCTCAGAGGCAGCTTGTGACAGCTGCTCTCCTGCTCACACACTCTGAGATGAATGGCTTTGTGAGGAGATGACCTGGGAAGACGGTTCCACTTCCACTTGGAAGTAGGAAAGAGGAGAAAAATTATTCAAGCTTGACCAAAGTGCTGGTGGGAACATGACTCCTGTCATGTAAAGTTCCTCCTTGGCTGAGATGAAGTGCCTGTTTCTCTTCCTCTGACTATACAGGAGGCTTCAGGACTGAAGCTCACATTTAGATGTCTAACTTTGAGATGTCTAAATTACAGCAGATGAGGCCACCCTTCCCGGACAGAATTTGCCAGGATCTTTGTGTAGGTCCCAGCCAAGGACTGATCTCCCTGTTTCCCATTGTAGTCTGGAGATTGGCACTGCAGAGGGTGATTTACTCATTGCTCCAAACTGCCCTCTGGGGGACTCTTCTCTTGGCCAGAAAGGTATTTTTGGGGACTTCTTCTGGCCAGGCTGAAGGTCTCCTTGTGAATCCTATCCCTCAGAGCCTGTAGACAACATATTCCCCATGGCTTATTCCTCCACTGACACTACAGGAGATAATTAGTACGTGGCTAGGTCATATGTGCTGAGAGTCAGAAAAGACAATAAGGCAGATTTTCCCCTGGAGTGAAGAAATGTCAACAGAGTTGCACTGCAGTGAAATGATGGGATCTGTCACTGACCCTGGCCCTTTCACTGAACAAACAGCCCAGGGCAGTGCCTTCCTCCAGAAGAATGGCATCGTCTGGCAGCCAGGGACCCTTGTGAATGCACACGGTAGGTCTTTCCCAGGGGCTGGTGTCCCCAGGAGACACGCTGCCCAGAAGGGCAGCAGGGGACTTGATACAAAACTCCTGTGCACACCATAATTCCTTGTATGCTACTGCCTGGTATTTCTGTGAGAACACGCCTCAAGTGGACAAAGTACCTGCCCTTAGGGGCAGCAGGAAGAAGAACACAAACTTGAAAAAACAATTTCCTAGGCAGTTTTGAGATATTTCAATAGCAATTGGAGATAGTAAAATAGAACAGAGACAGACTGGTCATCTTTGTCTTTGCCGCACACAGATCAGGCAAGGTCTAGTCTCTTTTACATCCTTCAGTTCAGTTCTTCTAGTGCACAGGCACTATCCATGTGAATTATCTGTGTGAATTATCCATGTGAAATATGAGGGTGATAGATCATTGGAACAGGTTGCCCAGAGAGGTAGTGGAGGCCCCATCCCTGGAGATATTCAAGGTCAGGCTTGATGGAGCTCTGAACAACCTGCTCTAGTAAAGATGTCCCTGCTCACTTGCAGGGAGGTTGGACCAGATGACCTTTGAAGGTCCCTTCCAAGCCAATACATTCTATGATTCTATGATTTTATAAATTAAAAGGCGCATGACTAACGCTGTGAAACAAGGTATCCCTCTGGCTGTTTTAGTGCTTCCTGGAATAGGAAAATTCTCTTTAATGTGGCTATGCTCCACATTAAAACCAATCCTTGTATATACCCTTCATCTCTCTCCCCCAAGTCATTATACCTGACATTATACAACACAATGTGGAGATCAAGGGTAGCTAAACCATTGGTCTAGCATATGAAAAGCAAGAAAATCCCCTTGATTTTTCAAGGGAATCTGCCAATCCAGGAGAATTTCAACAAACTCTGATGGAAAATAAAAATAGGCTCTTTTGACAGTACAACAGTCTTGAGCATTAAAACAAAATAATCCTCTTTGGTTTCACCTTGACGGTGATATGCTATAAATGCCAATGTTGCTTTTTATTCTGCTCACTTTCCTCTCCAGTTCCAGGTAAAAGACCAAATGTCTCTCATCCTGTTCTTGGAGATGAATCTGTCAAGCGTGCCCCCTTTCATTAGCCTTTTGTGTCACTAATAACTTGCTAATTTGTATCTTTGGGACTTAAACCCCTTTATCTGTAAAAGATCACGTACATAGGTAGTATACTAATGCTGTAGTGGATTTTTCCAGTTACTACACATGGTGGAACATGCTGTGCATATACGATTGCAATGCAGCCAATACCTGCCCTCCGGCAGCTGAAGGGAGCGTGTTTGTGAATGCTTTCGGCTCTGCACTGGCAGATAGCCTCAGCATGCTGCTGTGTGAGGGTGGTGTTTCCTACAGGACTTCTTGGCGTTAGAGCCTCAACTCTTCCAAGCTGCTTTCAACACGTACTGCCTGCCTTTTCGCTCTGCATTGCAGCAATGGCTACAAGCCTGTCATAGGGGTGGTTTATAAAAAAATGGTATATTCTGTCAATGAGGGTTACGACAGCTGAGAGAAAGAAATGGCTGTGCTGTGGGCTGTGCTGGGGCAGTCTTCTTGGAGTTGCATGCAGTTGCACTAGGTGCCCACCTCCCCCCTTTGCCGAGTGTTCCTACATCTGCCTCTGTAGAGGGAGCAGGGAGCATGGTCCTGGACTGGGCACTACAGCCCAGCAGAGCCAACCTCCTTCATCAGGTGCCCATTGTACTTCCTCAGCAAGACACAGAACCCAACTGCCACCAAGCAGCAACTGGCCCTGGAGGCCCTTAAATACTTTGCTGTCTCTTCAGTGCTACTTGACTACTAAGACATCACAGCAGTGAGGACCACGTCCCAGGTTGCACTTCAGAAAATTCAGAGAACATTGCAGCACTGGGAGTCAAGGCAGCTTTGTACCACTCGGAATCAGCCTGCTTGTTTAGGCACCCATGTTGGAACATTTTGTCCCAAATAACCGGCTTTGCAACAGTGAATTAGGGGAGACCTAGGATATAGATGAATTTGAGAGATCTTTGCATACTGTCAATATTCATCTAAAAATTGCTCCACATGGCGTCTAAACTCATGCAATTGAACACTTGACCACATCCTGTAAAACAGGACAGTGCCTGTATCCTGGGAGCTGTACCAAGTTTTCTCCAACTACTTTTAATTTAGTCATACAACTAGTGAGATGTTCATGCTGTGTCCTTGCGCCATGCCTCCCAGTAGAACAGCATGTCAGGGTGTTAAAAAGATTCCAGTGTGCTTCTTTGCAGGACTTCCTATGGACAATGATTTGCACAGCCCAAAGGAAAGTCCTTCTCAGATGGCATATATAATATTGCAAATATGTCCAAAGCTAATGATTATTTTCGACGTAAAAGTAATTTTATTTGCCTTCAGAGACATAGGCCACTGGGACCTCTTTCTAAAGCTAGCAGTGTTTCCAAGTCTCTAAATGAAGTGACTGTACACAGACCCGAGATAAAAGCTCAAGGTAGAAAGCAGAGAGATGTTCTCACTAAAAGAGTTCACAAGGTGTTTTTGGATTAGATGGCTAAAATGGAAGGAAATGTAGTAAAACAGAGGGCCAAATGTGGGTGTTCCACTGTGGTCTCCTGAGTGATATTCACTGTGTGTTGAAGGCTCCTATAAATCTCTGTTAAACTAGGCAACAAATGATTTTACCTATTAGTCAGAGAGACATCCCAGAGAATAAGACACCAGTCATAGCCGATGGGAAAGGCGGTGCTTGTCTTCCTCGTAGGGCCGCAGAGCTCTGCAGCAGAGCTCCTCTCTCTCCCATGAAGCATGCAGAACAGGTTGTCAGGTGACATGGGCGATCATCCCATACCTCATCTCCTGCTCTTTCTAGGCACTTCTGACTGATGTTTGTGTGCATTTCAGCCCCACATGTTTATAGTACATTGGAATGTGTGTATTTGTCAGAGACAAAGTGCTTGCCCTATTTGTTCACAGAATCACAGAATGTTGGGGA
>NW_010336339.1:18135-45380 GCF_000700745.2 Antrostomus carolinensis | reverse complement strand
GCCTTGTTGAACTTCATGAGGTTCGCATGGGTCCACCTCTCAAGCCTGGTAAGGTCCCTCTGGATGGCATCCCTTCCCTCCAGCGTGTCAACCGCACCACACAGCTTGGTGTCATCAGCAAACTTGCTGAGGGTGCACTCAATTCCACTGTCCATGTCAATGACAAAGATGTTGAACAGCACCGGTCCCAATACCGACCCTTGAGGGACACCACTTGTCACTGGTTTCCACTCAGACATTGAACTGTTGACGACAACTCTCTGAGTGTGACCATCCAGCCAGTTCCTTATCCACTGAGTGGTCCATCCATCGAACCCACATGTTTCCAATTTAGTGACAAGGATGTCATGCGGGACGGTGTCAAACGCCTTGCACAAGTCCAGGTAGATGACATCAGTTGCTTTAGCCTTATCCACCAATGCTGTAACCCCATCATAAAAGGCCACCAGATTGGTCAGGCATGATTTGCCCTTCGTGAAGCCATGTTGATAGTCATCAATCACCTTCTCATTCTCCATGTGCCTTATCATAGTTTCTAGGAGCATCTGCTCCATGATCTTGCCTGGCACAGAAGTGAGACTGACCAGCCTGTAGTTCCCTGGGTCTTCCTTGTTACCCTTTTTAAAAATGGGGGTTATGTTCCCCTTTTTCCAGTCTGTGAGAACTTCAGCAGACTGCCATGACTTCTCAAATATGATGGATAGTGGCTTTTCAAATTAAACTGCCAGTTCCCCCAGGACCTGCAGATGCATCACATCAGGTCCCATAGACTTGTGCACCTTCAGGTTCCTTAGGTGGTCCCAAAAATTATATTTGATCACATATTCCCATATTTAACTTAATAGAAAAATTCTTAACCCTAGATTAATTTTTTATTCATAAAAATAAGAAAAATAATACAACCTAAAGCAAGAGCTATCCAAAAGCAGAATTTCAGACTCCTAGATAATATGTATTCTCAAAATCCACTTGAATATATTGATGCTCTCTTCAGAGAAAGTGCAATCAGTCAGGTAAAGTGTGTTATAAGGAAAAGTCACTAATTTTTTTCATGGTGAACTTCATTTGTAAATGCTACTTGGTATTTACATCCAGAGGCTTTAATGGATATGAATAGCTTTCTAAAATTACTCAAAGCTTCCCCATAAAATCAATAAGATGTTTACTTCAAGAATTTCAATATACAAAAAGAAACCAGAATATATTTAAAAGACTTCAAAAACCCCACCATGAATAGCAATGAATATTCTATTCTTTACTCATTCCTTCTGGCTGAGTTCTACAATACATTCAATACATGGAATATCACTTCCATTTAAAAATTGGTATATTGTACATCATTTATTGTGCTATATCTTTCCTCATAATCCCAAAGCAAAAAACCTTCCAAATTATGAAGATTCATTAATTCAGTCAGACAACTCCTACATGCAACTTTATAGAAAGAGGCTCTACAGGGTACGTTCGTGGTCCAGTTTTCCTATCATTCTACAGCCTCTCTGGCTAATCTCATCTCCAATTATAAAACCAACAATCATTTATTTCTATGAGTCATCATTTACACTTCTACTCCAGACTTGCCTCCTGTCCAAGCAAACATCTTAACTTTCCAGTATCTTCTTGTTGATATCCAACCAGTCAAATTAGTTCAAAATGTTTCTTTCAATACTTTTTCCTTGAGAAAGCTTTCTCTTTTGTCACTGGAAAAACACTGATTCTATTAAGTCCTCAAGAACTGGGAATAATCTTTGAGTCTCTCAGATCCAAACTACATCCAGACCATAGACATGACTTTTCCAGCTATCTACAGAGTTACCACTTTCATCCAAAATGATCACACTATTTTCTCCACTCCATAAATGCTCCCTCAGCCTGCCCTCACCCACTTTTTCTGAATGTCATTGTTACAACTCTATTCATCATTTATCTTCTCCTTTGCTGGTTCTCATGCACACATACTTAAATACTCGGAAAGCTAAGTATTAAACTCAGGGACAAAGTGCACAACTCGGCATTGCGAGGTTTACGCAGTCATACTATTGTCCCCCTTTAATAACTTCTGCCTCCAGCTCTATTCTTCTGTGATGTGATGAGCACAAAATCTACATAATAGTTGAAGCATCATCTTTCATATTATTTATTTGTTATTCATCAGACAAGTCTGCTTGTTTTGCAAGTATCCATTCAGTGTCTTAAATCTTATATTTTAATTATAATATCTTTAGGGTGAGATAAAGTCTGCTCTGTCTTTGTACTGTGCCTAACGTAAGGGAATCATAATAAATATTTTAACTTGCACAAATATTAGAGCTTTTACAGAATTTTGCTCTTATATCACTCTCAAATAAAACTAATAGTTGAATTGGGCTCCAAGATTCCAGCACCAAATTCTACAATAATTTTGAATTTTATTATCTTGTGTATCTATCCATAGATTAAAAACTAAAAAGAAAAAGCTGTCTTATTTAATGGACACATTATTTTTCCCTTTCTTAAGTAAATAGTACAAACGGATTTGACTTTCAGCTACAATTGTTTAAAATTCTATCTGCCTTTTAGTGGGAGGTTTCTGTTTATACTGGCTTAGCGCTAGTGTTGAATTAAGATTTTTCCGTAGGAGGAATAAACTAGTTTCTTTTCAAGGCTGGTCTCCTAAGGCAACCTAAAACCAATCTGTTCTTGTCAGCAGCTGACAAATAGTATTGCCTTCACAGCATAGTATTTTTTAGACACCCATGCTTTCATGGTTTTGGCAGGGTATTGCTATTGTTATTTAGACTCTCAAAGATGTTCTGCAGATGGTTAAAGTAATGTCAAGTGTTTGCACAAGCTGATGGACTGCTATGTCTTTTCTGCAAAGGCTGCACCTCTAGCTCTATTTCTATCACACAACAACCAAAATAATAGCATTTTCTGTAGATGTGACTATTAGCTGTGTTCATCATGCCCATACAGACAGCAGTATCAGTTACCTCTATTTTCTTAGACTACAGTAAGTAGTTTATTAAGGTCACAGAAATGCATACTTTAGACCAGGAAACTGGGCTTTCAATGAAGCCCTCATGGACCTTGGTACAATCTAAAGGAGTGATATGTTCAGTTTTCTGATGGATATTTATCTGAGAAGGAGGCTTGATCTGTGTTCAGAATAAGCACACCTTGCTCAGACTTCAATAAGGCCACTTCAAAACACAGCTAGAAAAGTAGGAAATGGCTGTCTTTTGCATAAAACTTAGTAATTATAGATTTAATGCAGGAAATGTTCTCTCTTTCCAGGAGAATCAAAATCCATAGCTCACACTTCCCTGGCAACTGCCCATGCAACCAGCCCATGGGGTACTGTGTATGAAAACAATTATCATATTTCTGTTCTAGCTGAACCACTGTGCAATGAAGTGTGAAAAATCAATGGGTCTAGAATAAACAGGTGAGAGAATGTTCTGCAGCCCACAGAAGGGAAGGAAGCATCTTTAGAAAGGGCATCCTGGGAAACATGAGCTGTATCTATTGGCTGGCTATTGACAACAGAAACAAGTTTAAGCTAACACTGGCCTTCAATAAGTACATAAAACCCCTAAAAGGGCACAGGGGAAAACTTCTTTCTTTATCTGTGCACAATGTATATCAGCCTCACCGTATCAGGAAGATCACAGAAACTCTGAACTTCTGTTGTAAATTAGCCGCACCTCTAGGCTAGCTGCTTTGGTTTCTTAAACTAAAATTTAAGAATACACAAAGATGGCCAATGAGTATATTGTACAAAGCAGCAGCACAAAGCAACTGATTGGGTTAACTTCATTAGAGACATACTTCTGTACAATCTACCAGTCTTTAACTTTTGTGCACATCTTTGATAACAATCTTAATACCCTTGATTTTTGTGCCTGCTACATCAAGTCTTCTTCAAATTAAATATTTTCGAGGTATGTCTACCTTAGTAAACAGTGTGGCACAATAGAAGAGGATCTGTGGAGCAAATGATGCAGAGTACTAAATGTTCACACTATATGTATTTTGTTGGAGCTACTTCAAACCTACCCTGGAGTAGCTTTAGTCCATTTTCATAGAATGGTTTGGGTTGGAAGGGACCTTAAAGATCACCTAGTTCCAACCTTCCTGCCATAAGCAGGGACGCCTTCCACTAGATCAGACTGTTCAAAGTAACCTGGCACCTCGAGTACTCTGTTCAGTTTTGGGCCCCTCACTACAAGAAGGACATGGAGGTGCTGAAGTGTATCCAGAGATGCGGAACAAAACTGGTGAAAGGTCTGGAGCACAAGTCTTATGAGGAGCAGCTGAGGGAACTGGGATTGCTTAGTCTGGAGAAAAGGAGGCTCAGGGGAGACTTTATTGCTCTCTACAACTACACGAAAGGAGGTTGTAGAGAAATGGGGGTCAGCCTCTTCTCCCAAGTAACAAGTGATAGGATGAGAGGAAATGGCCTCAAGTTGCGCCAAGGGAAATTTAGATTGGATATTAGGAAGAATTTCTTGACCAAAAGGGTTATCAGGCACTGGAACAGTTTGTCCAGGGAAGTGGCAGAGTCCCCATTGCTGGAGGTATTTAATTAAGAGTTGTGTAGACACAGTGCTTAGCGCCATGGTTTAGTCAGCGACTTGTCAGTGTGAGGTTAATGACTGGACTCGATAATCTTAAAGGTCTTTTCCAATCTAGGCAAATCCGTGATTCTGTAACCTAAATCCCTCCTCTTTCAGTTTACAGCTACTATCCATTGTCCTATTGCTATGTGCCCTTGAAAAAAGTCTCTCCCCAGCTTTCCTGTAGCCCCTTCAGGTACTGGAAGGCCGCTATAAGCTCTTCCCAAAGATTTCTCTTCTCCAGGCTGAACAGCCCCAACTTTCTCAGCCTGTCCTCACAGGAGAGGTGCTCCAGCCCTCTGATCATCCTCGTGGCCCTCCTCTGGACTTGCTCCAGTACGTCCATGTCCTTCTTGTGTTGGGGGCTCCAGAACTGCACACAGTACTCCAGGTCGGGTCTCACAAGAGCGGAGCAGAGGAGGAGAATCACCTCCCTTGACGTGTTGGCCACACTTCTCTTGATGCAGCCCAGGATACGGTTGTCCTTCTGGGCTGCAAGCGCACATTGCTGACTCATGTTGAGCTTCTCTTCCATCAGTACCCCCAAGTCCTTCTCCTCAGAGCTGGTCTCAATCCATTCTCTGCCCAGCCTGTATTTATGTTTGGGATTGCCCCGACCCAGGTGCAGGACGTTGTCATTTGGCCTTGTTGAACTTCATGAGGTTCACATGTGCCCACCTCTCAAACCTGTCAAGGTCCCTCTGTATGGCATCTCTTCCTTCCAGTGTGCTGACCAAACTACACAGCTTGGTGTCATCAGCAAACTTGCTGAGGGTGCACTCAATTCCACTGTCCATGTCTCCAATGAAGATGTTAATCAGCACCGGTCCCCATATCAAACCCTGAGGGATGCCATTCATCACCGGTCTCCACTTAAACACTGAGCCATTGACTGCAACTGTTTGAGCATGACCATCCAGCCAATTCCTTATCCACTGAGTGGTCCATCCATCTAGTCCATGCCTCTCCAACTTAGAGACAAGGATGTCATGCAGGACAGTGTCAAAATGCCTTGCACGAGTCCAGGTAGATGACATCAGTTGCTTTAGCTTTATCCACCAATGCTGTAACTCCAATATAGAAGGCCATCAAATTAGTCAGGTATGATTTGCTCTTGGCGTAGCCATATTGGCTGTCAACAATCACCTCCTCACTTCCCATGTGCCTTAGCATAGTTTCCAGGAACATCTGCTTCATGATCTCACCAGGCACAGATGTGAGACTGACTGGTCTGTAGTTCCTCAGATCTTCCTTGTTTCCCTTTTTAAAAAGGAGGGCTATGTTACCCCTTTTCCAGTCTGTGGGAACTTCACCAGACTGCCAAGACTTCTCAAATATGATGGAGAGTGGTTTGGCAAATTCATCTGCCAGTTCTCTCAGCATCTATGGATGCACCTCATCAGGTTCCACGGACATGTGCAACTTCAGTCTCCTCAGATGGTCATGACGGTTTTCATGAACTCAAGAACCATTAGTAATTGCAGTACCTTAGGCTTATTCCTGGAGTACATCTTTCAGTTTAGCTTCATCCAAAAGGAATCATACTATTCTTCTTCAGCCCAAAAAGTCATCTATATTGGACTGCAGCATCTTCTGGTCATTAAAATATGCCTGTTCTTCTGGAATACCTTGTTTGCTGAAGTAAATCCAGACAGCAGCCTGGAGAAACAGAATCTGATGGGATATAACCCAGTAAACAGAGGCTTTTTTTTGGTCAAAAAAATTCCCTCATTTATTTACTTTACTCAGCATCACACAAACAGGTGCAATAGCAGGGCATAGGGACATTGGAAATAGGAAGAAGTAGCTGGAAAGGAGGAGATGGGGGAGGAAGACTGTTTTTATCATTGACAGTATTACCTTAACAAACATCAGCTACTGCTAAGTGGAGGCTTAAATGCACTTAAAAATATATTTTGATGACTTTTCATTAGTAACATCCACACCTGTCTGTAGGTTGTGGAAAGATTTCCCTGCTCACACACTGAATTTTATTTTTGGTATACTAATGAACAAAGGTTCTGTCATCTCCTGTTCTACAAATATGAGTAGACATTTAGTTGTTTCTTTGTTCATGAATTCATCCTTATCCTGATTGCAAACAACTCTCTAATCAGATATTTACTCACTCAAAATTTCAAGAGTTAATTTAGGGAGCCCATTGACTTAAACACATGTGTTTAATCTGCAAATTTACTTCTTAGCATTCATGCCTATTTTAGAAATATCACATAAAATAATTTTTAAAAAGGTCTAACAATGTGAGCCGAAACTATAAAAGCTACCAGGCTGTACAAGCATATATGCAATTTATGCTTAATGATGGTTTCTAATATTGCAACATCAATACTGTTTTATTAGATTATCCTATTGCCTCTTCTAATTAGATACCTGTCAGTACTATCTTTTTCATAAAGAATAATCTTCTACAACAGTGCATACAACATAATCTCACTGACAGTAGCAGCTGCAGTGTACTGATGGCCTCCTGGCTGTGGAGCCCTGCCAGCTCAGCCTTACAGCATATCTTTGCTCAGCAACTCCCAAGAACTGCCTCCTGTGTGAAAGAAAGGAGACTCCCATGTCAGGAGCTCGATTCAGTTCTCTGTATTAAAGTTATACACTGCACCTGCCAGCAAGGATTCAGTTGTGCTTACTCTCTATTGCTGTAATGCCTTCTTCCTCCAGAGTCTCCTTTGTGGCTTAAAAGTTCTTGGTAAAGAAAGCTTTCCTTTAATAACTGCATGGCAGTAAATCAAAAGAATTAAATCAGAAGTGATTTAATTTAGAAATCTATTACTTGGTATGTTACTGAATTTTTTCATGATTATATTTTATCTCATAGAAGGGGATGACTTATTCTAGTACACACATAAATACGTGTATAAACATACAAGCTATTAGTATAAATGTGCACTTTCAACTGGAAATAGAGGAAATACACTCGCCCAAAGTTAAACCTACCACCACATCTGGGATTGAGGAAAAATATCCCACCCAGACAACACTGTCAGAAAATCCTGAGAATAACAGCCATATGAAACTACCTTAATTTTTAGACCCGGCTAACTGTAAGATCAAATCAATGATACTACCTGAAGTTAACCAGAACTCATGAGATTTGTAAGAAGTTGAAGTACTACTGTTATGGTACACTGTACCTACAATGCTTCTCACAGCACTTCCAGTTAAAGACAATTATTTCCTCAAAGATATTATGCAAAGGTATTAGTGAAATGCAAACAGCTTTTGGGAAAGAGAATGGCAAATATGTGTATGGGTGCGTGTCTGCACAACAGGAAAGGTAACTTACAAGCCAGAGAAAAGGGAAGAGAGAAGGCACAGATAAAGTAATAAAAATAGCAAGCAGACAAAAAAAAAATCCAGAAACAATGATAAGAAAGTAAATTTGAACAAAAATGATTGGATGTTGAACTTCAGTCATACCTATTTCTCTGAGACTATCTTGTGAGAACATTCATATGATGGGCTATTTCCAGGCCTCTCTCTAATCCAATTGAGGTCACATTTAGCTTGCAAATTAATTCTCTTCTGGCATTTCTTATCTTCTGACTCAGCAATCATCTTTTTTAAATTCAGTCTGTTCAGATTAATAAATGGTAAACAACAAAAACCACCTGTCATAATGAGTTATAAGGCCTTTCACCAAAGATCATCTCTGGAGTCAGAAGAGAGAATATTTTAATTCATATCCATAAGCTTTATCACTTGAGCTAAAAGATTATGTAGTTGCAGCAGAGGATGACCCCTCATTTCTGGCAAATCAAAAGCACAGGCTGAGCATGGGACACCTTCCACTCATCATAGAATACAAACAATTCACTACCCAAGCTGATGAAAAGCAAGGAAACAATACATTCTGTATTCTACTTTTAACTCTGAAAAGGAGTAAGATCTACTATTTACAAATGACATCCAGACCATGCACCTTCTGGGAGGCAGCACAGTCAAATGGCAGAGCTAGGACACATGAGAATCGTGGTTTTATTCCCACATTAGTGATGTGCCCCACTCTGGCTTCTGAATTACTCTCAGTCTCTTCCAGCTCTCTTAGAAATACACATACAGATACCACCCATTCTTGTTTTCTCCTCAAGGTCCATGCCCATCTCTACCCTCTCTCCTGCACACAGGTGCCCTGACCCAAGCCCCAGCATTCACTCCACTGGTGCTACACAACCTGTAGAGTTGTTAAATATAAACTGGGGCCTCAACATGTCTGCATAGGAAGAGGATGATGCTGTGCTCTCTACCACTGCCAGTGGATATTTCTTTGTTCCTCCAGAATATTTTCTCAGATATTAAATGTGCAGCACTCCTTACAGATAAAATTTGTTATATTAATTTTAAATTTATTACCATTTATAAAAATTACCATTCAAAAGGTTTACAGCCTTAACTGTTTCCAAACGAGTACATCTTTTCTAGGCATCCATAGCTGTTATAGTAGCCAGTCATCTGTCTTTGGATATGTGTTCACAGAAGCCTCCAAGGTGGCACAGAAGGAACTGTTACTGGAAGCAGTTCATAGAAATGACCTGGCACCCTGCGCATGCTACTAAACCTTCCATCTCAACAGAGTGCCTGGTAATGAAGCTGCAATGCTTCTGGTACCCCAGATAGCACATTCAGAACAGGCTTGGCTGTTTCTGCAGAAACATGTTTCTGCATGTGCTTTCTTGCCCAGAGCTCCACATCTAGGTCTACCATGCAAGAGGCTTCCTACCTTGTGGGAACAATTGGAATTTGGAGAGCTTTGTGAACTGAGGTAAATTGTACTCAATATGTGCAAATAGCCATTTTCAGAATTTTAGATTACACCAAATCTTGCTGGAGAGAAGTCAGACTGAAAAAGACACCTCTCAAATAAATAATACTAAAAAAAAAGCAAAGCACCTGTTAAATATTGTATTTCTAATGCAAGGCAGAAAGAGTTTGAGAGTTCACACCACCATTCAGGCATTGACAAGGTCACTTTTCTCCTCCACTAACCTTGTTCTCAGCAAGACATTAATTGTTTACACTCAAACCTCAAAGAAAACCATTTTGAGGTACATGACTAAATGTGGCAATGATACCAAATTATACAGCATAAAAAAGATCAGGGTGAACTATGACAAAATCAATATGGCCATGATGAAATGAAATGACATGCCAAAAGAAGAACAAATAAAATGATGTGTGGGTATATTTAAAATTATAAAGAGGGTAAAATCCTTATGTCCTGTATGTAGCCATAACACCTGTGAACACAATCACAGCTTCTGAAATGCAAAGCACCAAGAGATCTTGAGGCCATACTCAAAGGTAAAGAGAGGGTAAAAAAGGAATTTCCATGTGAGGAAATATTAGGGAGGCACAGAGAATGAAACAAAAAATGTCACTGTGATAATGCTCTAATGTTCTTGTCTCTACCATCTTCAAACACTGCAACAGAGGTCAAAAACATCCAGAGGCAGCTAGTAAGGATGATCAAATACAGAATGGTTTTCACAGTAGGAAATAAGCTCGTGTTCTTCAATTTGTAAGAGACAACTCAGGAATGCGTGGTAGATGCTTATTGATCCTTGACTGATACTGAAAAGGAGAGCAGCAATCATCCAACAGAAGTAGTAGGGGACACTAAACTAAAAGAGGAAGCAGGTTCCAAATAAACAAAAGGAAATGGTTCTTGAAACACAAATGGCATAATTTCTCACCACAGGATATTGCAGATGCTCAAAGTTTACATGACTTCGAGGGAAAACTGTACTTACAGGAGAGAAGTCTACTGAAGGCTACTAAATTCACTGAAAACACATCTGGCTGAGACTGAAGTCTCAAATAATCGGAGGCTGGAAGAGTACATGGGGAGAAGCATTGTACTTGGCTACTTAGTCCTTACGCTTTTCCCCAGGCACCACTTCTGGTTATCATCAGAAGCAGGATGATGAGCCTGATAAGTACCACAGAACAGGGTAAGCAATGGTGATGTTTAGCTTCCTATGATAATACACAGGAGCATTACTAACTGCTTCTCTTCACTGCAATTTCTTAGTATTTTTAATTATAGACCTCCGAGGTCCATGATTGTCTTCTATCCATGAGTAACAACTTCTATTTTTCAAGTAGATTGGAAGCTTCCCCAGTACTTGAGCTGTCTGATGTGTACTGGTTTAATCACTGAAATTTATGACACAGACATCAGAATATTAGAAAGACTAAATAATGACTATCTTCAACTAGGATCTTAGAAAGGAAAGCTGATTCCTTCTTCATTTACTTATGCTTATTTAAGAAAAGCATATTGAAGACTGTGAAATAAAAGACTACACCCGGGGACACACTGGAATTTTATAGCCTTATGTGTTCTGAATGGGTGGAAGATGGACAGAGAAGTATTTTATTAGGTGTGAGAGGATGAAGTAGAAAATGTTGAACCTCCAGGAAATCTTCCTGACACTAAGATCTATTAGGAATTTTCTTCTAAAGGAAATAGAGAAAGCCCTATTTCCTGGGATAATTCAAATTGTACTTCACAAAATAGTAAATATATACAAAGAACATCCTGCGTTTAGAAGAAAATGAAGCAGATGACAATTTTTTCTACATTTAGGCCGGACAAGCCCCAGACTCTTTCTCTCTTCTCACACGTATACACGGGCAAAAGTGCAACCAAAACATACAAAAAGTAAAGATAAAAGGATGAAACTTTGGAAATAATGAATTACTATCATGGTTTTACTCTCAAAGTTTCCCTTAGCCAAATATATGGAACTTTTTTATTTATATCATTTTACTGAGAAATATCAAAGAGTTACAGTAAAGTAATAACTTTACGAAAGATCAAGTGTTCACAAGCACATATCACAGCACATATACTGCTACATAGCTTAGCTCCAAAGACATCTAGTTTTAAAGTCCTCTATTTAGAGTGTGAGATGAGAGGGGAATATTTTTTTTATAAAAGAAAGCAACCAGTCAAGCAAAACTGCAATTGAAGAGTCCCTCTCGAGAGCACAGCCATCCTCCTACTATCACTCACAACCCCAAGTCTTTTAAGATAGCAGGTAGTACTGACATTTAGTCCATATAACAGTGTATCTTACTTGCCTCTCTGAGTTAAAACAGAAACAAGGATTTTATACCAGTATTTTGAAGCAGCTAAGCGAGGCAATTTAGGAATTTAGTTTCCTAGCTCTGTGAAATCACTCTTACCTATTAGTGACAATCCAGTCATGTTTGCTCAGCTGTAATTAGTGTGTAAACATGTTGGCTTTTCTATCACTACTATTCCAAATAAAATACAGATTTGTTCCACACATGCTGCCAAATTGAAATGAAATTTATATGGTGTTCAGGTTCCATGTGTCCCACAAAACTGAATTCTCAGTGGTCTAGCTCAATTACAAAAAGAACCATATCCATGAAGTATACTACAGCAAATATATTTTCTAACCAAGAAGGTAGACAAGATGACAGAAAAGTGGAGCCTGGGTAAAGAGTACTAACTGAAGTGACCAAAGGAAGCAAGAGCCAGGAGAAAAAAGAGGATGAATTACAGGTTTAACAAAGGAAAAGGCATCTTAGAGGTTACTTGTCTGATTAATTAACAGGCTTTGGGCCAGTTCCAACTCCCAAGCAATGCACATGCTTGAAATATCAAAATAAATAATAATAAATAAGATGTCAACCTCTGTAGGTTTCAAGATCTCAGACCTAACTTAGAGTCCATTTCTGGGTTAAACTCATAACAGTTGCCAAGCTCAAAACGTTGTATGTGCCCACTCATCTGAACTGAAGCACTTAAAGATCTTGCTGCAGCAAATTAAGATGCTACAAATTATAGTATAGAAGATGACTGCCCGAGAGGCAAGGGTTACCTGAGCAAAAGATAAAACATTTATAATTAGATATTGAGATTTCGGATTTTTTTTTTTTTAATTGCTAGTGAAACATATAACTCGATTAACTTCTCTCCTCCCCATTGGCTGCATTTAAGTAAATCAAACCACCTGGTGCTTGAGCTAAGACTTGGCCTTTTGTTGGGCTTTTTGGGGGGTTTTTTTTTAGCAGATTTTGGTTTTCTTCATTTAGAGTAAACTAACAGTCATTAAACGATGCATCAAATTTTGTGATGTATCTTTAAGCATATGTTTTAAGAAAACCTGGTGCTTCTAACTTTGTTGTTAGAATGGAGGCCCATTTTGTGGACCATTTTGTTATCAGGGTTTCCCCTGGCTTTAAAACCTGTTGGTTTGAGGGTTTTGTGCTTTATGTTCCAACTTGGAGGCTTGTGCGATACTCAGAGCAGGAACACAGGTAACTTCATTGCAATTTCTACATGGCTTAAGTTGTTCGTGCATTAAACAGCAATTCTCTGCATCAACCTACTCCATATTTTTTTCCTTTTTTAGCATTTTGTATTATAATATTTCACTGAGTTATCACAACCAGGATGAAAAATCTCTGATTGTTAGAACTCTGTCTCAGAAACTCTGTCTACAAGCTGATCAGAAAGGCAAGTTTTTACATGTCACTGATTTCAGTGCCTGGCTCTCCTTCATAAACTAAATTGTCAAAGATTGATACTGATTTGATTTTTCAGAAAGCAATTGCTTTACACTGGGACACTGTTTGGAAGAAAGTAGTCAAAAAACAAAAAAGAAGAAAACAGCAATATATAGAAGATTGTAAAAATGAAACAATAGGCTTCACCTTATGAATAAAACTGTATTTAAAAGGTACAGGGACAGAACTTCAGCTGTGGGAATTGCTACAGCTCAGGTGAATGGAGCTGTGATCAGACCCCAACAGCTGCATGGCAATTTTCATACTAATAAATTTTAAGATTCTCCTTTTTTTGGTACTTAACATATTTTGACAACATCTTTAGATTTTATTTATGTTGAACAATTTATTTGGTAACTATTTCTATCAGAAAATAAACTGTTTCATAGAGTTTCAGCAAACCTAAGCTAAAAACATCCCAGAGAATGCACATCCACCTATCCTCCATGCATCCCAAACAGGCATTCCATAACAGCTTCTATGAGGAAGAGCATCAGCTGACAGGTGAGAGAGTATTTAACCAAGGACACTGGTCACCTTGAGATGTGATGCTGCAAACCAAGGGTGTGCGAATGCATATACACATCTTAAAAAATCTGTCTATAACATATTCTGGTGAATAATATTAGTACATACTATAAATTAAATGTACATTCAAACTCCACCCCTACCAATATTGGGGAAAAAAATCCAAACAAAAACCAACCAACCAACCAACCAACCCCCAAACCATTATAAATTTTATTGTTCCTCTTTTTTTACATGGATTTATAATGTGAACACATATGCCGAATCAGAAAAATATCACATTCATGTTCACTATTCATAAAACCATAGGATCATTGAGGCTGGACATGACCTCAGGAGGTCTCTAGTCCAATCTCCTGCCAAAGCAGGGTCAGCTATGGGGTCAGGCCAGGGCTGGTCTTGAAAACTTCCAGAAAAAGAGGCTGCACAACCCTGTTGGGCTTTACTGTCCTATCACAGAAAAGTATCACCAGGAATTAAAAACAAAAAATGACATACACTGAAAAATAAACTGTCTTTCTGTCCTCTGTGCCTATCCAATCAGAAATCAGTATAACTGATAACTTGCATATTTTTGATGCTATTAACAGAAAATGGGAAAATAATTTAAGATAATGTGATCTCCTGTATTTTCATGAAGGAAGCCTTCCTTTAGTTTATTCTCTTATCTGTAACCAAGATAAAAAGTGCAGTCCAGTGGAAGAGGAAATTACTTCCATAATAAATAACACTGCTAAAATTAAACCCCCTTTTCTCATGGCTATACAGCATCTTCCTTGCTGCACTTTCAGCCCGTTGCTTTGCATGTTATCTACTACAGACACAGCAAATCCACTGTTCCTCTTTGCAGCAGTGCTATGTATTTGAAGACTGTTTACATATTTCTTTTCAGCTGAGTCTATATTAAGTAACCTTCATTCACGCAATCCTTCCTCAAAGGTTATGTCTTCCTGAGCACCAGTCATTCTCAGAGCTCTCCTTACAACATCCTTTAAGTAGGAACTTTACCAATACCAAATAGCACAGGACTATTTAATTAGTGCTACAGACAATATTCCACTTTAAAACATCTTAGTAAGAGTCTTTCATTTTCAGCTGCCTGAGTTCATTTACCTGTGTTCAGCTTCTGATCCAAATAATCCTCAGATTTTAATTTCTGAGTGGATATTATTTGCTTTTTCTCAGCTCAGATTTATTCTCCTTTACAGGTAGCTCCTTGAACTTGTTCCTTCTGCATTGGATCCTATTTTTTTTACAGGCTACATCTCTGATGTGTCAAGAACATTCTGGATTTTAAAGCTTTCTTTTAGTTATTATCAGTCCCTCCTGAATTCCTGTCATCATAAAATTAAATATTCATATTTTCTATCCCATACAGTAAAATTACAGTTCCAAATAGTATTAGATGACAATGGATCCACTTGATATTGTCTTTCTTCCTGGCAGCAAACCAATTAAAACTGCTCTCAGCAGATACTTTTTCATTCATGCTATAGGAGGATAGACCAATGTTTTTGTTGCAGCTATAAGACTATCATATAAGACAATGTCATTATCTAAGTAATACAAAGAAAGCAGAATACCAATGGGAATGAAAAACAAATTTACACTGAGATTGTATTTCCCACAGAGAGAAAACCTGCAGCATAACACTTGTACATGCAGTTCTGTAGCTTCCCTTACCACTAGTGGCTTCTATAAGAGAGAACCAAATTCAATTTGAGACCAAAACAAACAAACAAACAAACAAACAAACAAAAAAAGGGAAGACAGAACAAGACTTCTGCATTCCTCAAGGAGAACCAAGTGTGGCAAAGAAACCTTTAAGCAGCCTAAAAGATTCTCCCTCAAAGCTTAAATTATAGATGCCTTTTGTATCTTTAATTTACATAATATCACTCACTTTCACCTCAGTTGCCTCCATCTCCCTGATGTCCTCAGACCTTGCTCTGCCGAAGCAGAACATAGAAGAATAAAAGCCAAAGTCAACATAGTTTCATTTGGTGAACCAAGAGGTATAAGGCCAAGCTGATTTCAACCCTATGGAATGATATGGTCACCGAAACAAAAATATAAGATTGTTCGTTTTAATGTACCTCTACAGAGAATCACAAATACTCCATGTTTAGGCAGCTGTGTCCTACTCTATGTGTTGTGTAAAACAGAGTGGGCAAACACTATCTTGTTCCTTGATATGCAAGATGGGGCAGAGTATTTTGTATCAGGAAAAATAAAATTTTAAGTTCCAGGCTTTTTAACTGCGTTACACACAAATTAGTACAAAACTATTTCATTCTGTGACACTATGTTAAAATGGAAAGGAGTTAATACACTTCTAACACTGGAGTTCAACAACTAGAAAATCAGCATTGCTGTTCTTGAATAATTAGTTGAATTAAGGCTAAGCTAAGTAGCTGTTAAAGCCCAGGCTGAGACCTAGTTCCCCTAATCTTTCCTCACAAATCACAATGTGTAGCTTCTGATGAGACTGTCCCAGATTATTTTTGAGCAGTCACTGGTAAATAAAGATTCTTCCATTTGTGTATTTCCATTTATTTAGTAGCTACACTGGCAATACTTTGAAATGTGATTTTTAAATTATCTTTAACTAACTTAATTAATTTTTTTAAATTAGCTTCTGAAGTTACAAGACAAAAGAAAAAAAATAGTCTAAATGTGCTGACTCAGCTTCCAGATAAGAAAAATGAGACTATCAGTGGTTGGGTCATTTTACCTCTGTCTTAAAATAAGGGAAATCAAGCAAAGAGAGTGGCAGCAACAGCTGGAACCACGTGCCTGTGTCCAAACACAATTTATTCATAAAACCTGAGAAAACCACAGCACAGCTGCAGAGCAATTATGGGGGGGGAAAAAAAATAATCCACAAGCCATTCAGAATTGATGAATAACGATGCCACCAAGGAAATAAGATCTGTGGGTGGAGTTAGAAACACTCAAGTTTAACAAGTGCTTTTTTTAGAAAATGAATCTTCATATTATAAATGTTAGTTGCTATGGAGGCTGGTTTTTACTTCTGATATTTCTTCCTTCCTGATTACTGGAATACTTCCTCCTAAAAAAACCTCTTCAATTTAAAATCTGCTTAAATTCTGTTAAACCATAACATACTTTCTTTAAAATATGAACACTGGAAAGCTGGCTGACACTTCTGAAGACATATGGTGGGTGAGTGAATATGCCCATGTCCAAAGCAACCTAACTCACAAATATATTGCACTTTTTAAAATTCAGAAGCTGCCACTTACTCTTCATTTTCTTCAGTCTGAATATTGCCAGAAGAGCAGTATCTGTAATTCTTCATCTTTATGATATATAAATTCAGCAGAAATGCTTTTCTGCACTTTTTTCAAACAGTGAGCTGAAGCACAGAGAAACTATCTACAACCTAAGAAAGGACTCTTAATTCAGGTTGCTTAATCCAAACCAGCTAAAACTAGTGAAAAAGCAGTTCACCGGGCAGTAATATGATTTGGAGGAGAAGTTTCAACCATAAACTATCACCATTATTACTTTAATTGCTATTAGGCAAGCTAAGACTAGGCTCTTCCTTCCACTTATCCCTCAACACAGACTTGCCTTTGATGACCTGTGAAGACCTACTTGTCTGAAGTTGCACAAGATTAGGTTGCATCATCTAGAGCAACCTGGCTGGCATTCTGTCAGCCAAGGCAACCTTCCACAGGGTTCATTTTAATGCACAAGCTTTTGAACTATTTCTGCCCACTGCAGAGTACCTGCAATTAGGACAAACTGCTTCAAGCTCCACTTCCAATACCCACTGGTAAAGAACAAGAAAAGGCTCCACCTGGAATTTACACTCAGAAACTTTTTATTGCTGTTGGGAGACTAAGAATGTCCTTAGGGCAACACACTAGTCCATCAGGCAAAGGGACTGAACTTCCAGTCTGGCCACCGGCTGTCAAGTCAATTAACTTGGAGTCAGATGGGTGCAGGAGACAAAACTCACATTAACTACTGCATAGGTACACAGAAGTGTATAAATGAAAATTAACCTTTTTAAACTAGTAGTCAGTTAAGCTGTAGCACATGTTAAATTTTGCTATTGCAGTAAATTTATATTCTTAGGAAAAAAGTGTGTCATACATTTAGTAGTTATGATCAACACAATAAGTTTCTATAAAAGTGTGTTTCTAATGTATAAAAGCAACAATTAAATACTAGAAATACCTACATATCATCTCATCATACATTTCATATGGTATAAATAAACATTTGCTAGTTACCATAGAAACAGGATAGTAGTAGACACTACTAGAGTCCAATTGTTATGGTTCTGTTAGACTTCATTATTAAATATTTTCTTAAAAAAAAAAAGTTTCTTAAAGAATCACTGGTGACACTGATTAACATGCATAAAAGCCTCCTTGTTCTTAAACATTTCAGGAATCATTTACATAGGTAAAAAATAAGAATTTTTTTAATGAAAGAGTTAAGGAAGACCTTCAGAACAAAGTTCTACTACGTTGGCTATATATCCAATTGTTAAACCAAAAATATAAATAACATGGACAGAATAATTTACCTTTTCACCTTCGTCGCCTTTGCTACCTGCAAAGCCACGTTCACCCTGGAAGACAAAACAACAAAATAAAAATTTCAAACATAAACATCCTTCTAATAATTGCATTCTTTAAAATAGTTTTCTTGCACTGAATTTTTATGATAGGATTAAAACAAAAGAAATCATTTGGATACTGACTGTCTCTCATTCCAAAAGGTGTGAAACCTCTACAAAAAAAATGACTTGGCTTTCCACAGTTTTGTTGATTAACAGTAGTCAATCATTTTTCCATTCACCCTAAGGGATCTTCTTGGATTGTAAGAATTCTGAACTATTCACTGATGCTAAACCCACTCATTACAGTCCCGCTGCTTTTCTGCAGAACCAGTTTTAATACATTTATTACTATTAATACCTTCTTTTTAATTTTTAAATATGACTAAGTCAGCTGTGAAGGCCTCCAAAACCCAGAACAATTGAGAAAAATACAGAGATAAAATTTACTGAAAGAAAACTCATTCCTTTCACTTGAAAACCACATTAAATTACCCAAGTATTAAAAAAAACCCCCCAAAACAGAAGGGATGAGTTTTGCAATATTAATTCAAGCTCAGCTTATTTCAGCAGATTGAATTCTTTATTTGATGATGTTTCAATAAAAAGACCTGTTATAATGCTCTTCCAGCTCCAAACTGAAAACTTTTAGCTCATAAACAGATCTTAATGTGCAATGTTACTATGTTAATATCTTAGTCAAATAGTCTGCAGCCTGGCTATGTTATAACAAGAATAACACCTGTTTTAGAATTTCATTAATATATACTTGTATGTTTTGTGAGACATACAGCCAAAATTATATACTTGTAGCACAAAACATACCCAATAAAAAAACCAAACAAACCATTCTCTTTCTCCCTCAAATCATCTAGCAGGAGATGGCTTGCATGTCTGTAAATCTCTAGAATTCAGTCTCACTGCTTCAGTACAATGCACATGATTTTTACAGGTCTGAAAACGAAAAGACTGGAAAATTTCTGAAGCAAAGCATATGGTATCCTCTAAATTACTTTCAAAAAATTAGAACGAGCAATATCTAAACATTTTTTTACCCTTCAGAGACTGTAATTTCCTTATACAGAACTAAGGTTTAAGCTAGGTTAACTAGAACAGCAGGCTACAACTTGCAAAAATTCTAGTAGCATTTTCAACAAATCTTTCAACTGGTGTAGCATCACGTACTACAGATCTGGAAGTCAAATTCTGAGCTTCAGAGACATGCAGATGTACAGGTTATCAAGTAGTTCTGGAGTTTTTATCAACCACCTGCAGCGGTTGCTTTTTGCTTGTTTCTTTTGGCTCATGCAATCAACAGCTTCGGGGTCAGTTTCAGAAGCATCTGAACTGTACTGTTTGTTTGGTACCTTGCAAATGGCCCAGTTAGCTTAAGTGCTCCGTAACACTCCCTTCCCCTTCAGTGGGCAATGGTTCATTCTCACACACTCCGCTAGGAGACTGAAGCAGCACGGCAGGCCTGAGAGCAAGCTTTGTTAGTGAAAACCAAGGCAAAAAAGGCATCAGGTACTCTAGGCCATGTCCCTGTTAAGCAGTGGAACAACATTTTCTTCAGCCTTGTTTTTGCTACGGATGCACTTAACAGAAGCCCTTCATGCTGCCCTTCAAATCCCTCATTAGTTTCAATTACAGATGAGGTTTTGGTTTCCTAACTCCAACACCACATGCTCTGGCAATGTTTCTAGATTCCTCCTGGGTAGCTGTAGCTCATCCCTGCTTCCACTGGTTACTTCCTTGTTGTGTCTGAGCTCAGTCAGGAGCTCCCTGCTCATCCATGCCGGCCTCCTGCCATACTCACTTGACTGCCTGCACATCAGAATGGACTGTTCTTGGGCTTTTAGGAAGCTGTCCTTGAAGATGAACCAGCTGGCTTCCTCAGGCCTGTAGGACAGTCTCAATCACTCCTTGGCCTTCTCTTTGGTAGACTCAACAGACTTAGCTCCTTGAAACTCTCCTCAAAGGTCTTGTTTTCTAGGCCCCTGAACATACACTAGCTCCCTGTAGGACCCTCTCTGGTTTCTCCACACCTCCTGAAGAAGTGAGGGTAGAAGACCACCCAAAGATGACAAAGCACACCAGATTTAGCACCACCAAGCAAACGGGGGAAAATATCTTCCCCCGATCTGCCAGCTGCAGTTTTACTAATGTGGTCCAATATGTGGTTCACTCTATTCTGAACAGGAGAACACTGTTAGCTTATATCCAGACTCATGTTCACCTCCAGGTTCTTTTCAGCAATGCTGCTGCTCAACCAGTCAGTTCTCTGCCTATATCAATGTATAGAGTGATTAACTAATTCCTTCTTTTTCAGAAATACCATCTAAGTGTCCAGATTTTTTGCATATATCTGAATTTAAAAAAAAATATTTCCAATTAGAGAAAATAATACAGTCAACAGAAAGTGTAGAGAAAGATGTTTAAGTAATTTCCAGTTGAAATTAAAAACATAACAGTATTAGCCACTGATAAGTTACTTAAAAGAATTTTCATGTTGCAGAAATAAAAACTTTAAAGTTGCAAAATAACACATTTATGACTGACTTAAATTTTCCTTTTGATGGAAAAACTCTTATGTTAGGCAAAACATTTCACGTAAGCTTTTTAATGGGAAATCACTGATTACTCATCTTGATACTCATTGCAGGATTGCTGATTTTCAGAGTTTTAAATACACCTACAGTACAAATCAGTGGGAACCTGCCTTTGAACATATGAATTGAGTATGGTAAGCATGATACGGAACTCAGTGCTGGCTACCTCATCTGTAGAAAATAAGTTCCTTCCTTCCCCTTGTGCTATACTGCAGAAGAATCTGCCCTAAAGATACAAAAAACAGCCCTTAGGTCATACTGCAGAACACTTATTTGAAATTTTAATATGAACAAAATAATGTGGGTTTTTTTGTAGCCCCCTAATTTTTGGAAACAGCAGAACTATTTCCCCTACAATTTTCTAAAAGGAATTAGGTGGACAGACACATGTGACATTAAGTTTTCATTACAAATGCTTCTAGTTAAACAGAGCTGCAATCAGCAGAAAATAAAATCTGATAATGAAGTCAGGCAACTTTAACGAATATTACCAGCAAGGTCTATAATACAGATGTCTCTTTTTGCAAGTTCTGACTTTCCTACAATATTTCATCTCTGAAGAGGAGCAAAAGATTAAAATGGAAGAGTGGAAGAAGCTGTCCTGTCACTCATCTCATTTTGCTGAGATCACCAGACTCTCACATTTCAAATTTTTGAATCTGCTATCCTGTGGCTAGAAAGACCTGCACAGTTCTGAGACTTCAGAGGCAACTACTCTTAACACAAAATAATACTGATAATCAGGTTTGTGCTACTGCATCTCACATCCTTTCTCTTTTGAAAGAGAAGCTGATAGTAAAGTTCCTCTGTCACATTATACAACTCTGAAACAGGATATGTAATTCAAATCCAATTTATGTAGATACTGGACAGCTGGCAAAAAGGATGTTGAGAGTGAAAATACATAAAATTAGGCTACTTTATTGTTTTATTTTTATTTTTTTACCTTGGGACCAGTAAGACCAGGTATGCCAGGAGCACCTACTAAGCCAGCTTCCCCCTGAAACAAAATGTACATAGCCATCATTTCACAGATCTAACTCATGACTGAGCTAAATTAAGAGGGAAAAAACCCCAACTATCTGGACATGTATTGCTTCTCATTCCTTTTCCACAAAACAGCTGAATTGATTTCTCGGATTGTTTATGTCTGTTGACTTGTACTTAGTTAAAATGCATTTCACTTTCAAAATATTAGACAACTACCAATTACAGGCTATCTAATTATCCAGCAGATATAGCTGTAGTGCTTCAGAGAAGTGGACAACAAAAAAGATTTGAGTTTCGATCATGTGAAAATCTTTCTCAGGTTTTATTTCAGACCCTGATTCAGAAAAAAAACACTTCAGAAGACACTTGCATACTACCCAAGTACCTAAAACCCCAACAAGGGTGCCAGAGCTTCCATTCTCTTGCACATACCTATTAGGTGCTTGAGCCCACAGGGAGCTACACTTAAACTGTTAGGTCCCACAGGGAGTTGTGCATATGATGTAGACTGTTGGTTTCTAGGCTCTGCTCAGTCAAAGTAGAGTTTCAGGTCTTTTCCCCATCTCTAGGGGTGTGCCCAACCTACTCAGCAGGAGGAAATGTAAATCTTGATCCTGTGCAATGAGGCAGACAAAAATCTGTTGTTTCTACTTATTAATTTAATTTTCTGTATATTTTGTTAAATTACTGCCTCCTCTACCCCATGTTTTGAAAGAGCAAAATAAGTCAGCTGCACAGTTGACTGTTAGTCACCTCCTGCCCCCCAAATGACTTCCTCCTTGCACTGTGCAAGAAAATTGAGAATCTGATTTGGTTTTGTAAACTCCATTCAAGAAACTAGATGCTTAAAAATTATTCTCAAGCAACTGAGCATAAGTACAAACAAGCACCTTGTTAATGAAAAACGTTTTTAAAAGATAATTATCCAAGCTGAGTAACATGATAAACTTCAACTTCAATATCTGAATAAAGACTAGTTGAACAAAAGAAAAAAAAAATCAATAGCTCTGAGTTGAACGCTACAGACAATTAAATTCTGCATTTAATATAGGGCTTTCCAAGGAAAAGGTATAGTTAAAAACCTAGTAAAATCTTTAGAACTAAAATATAAAATATTGCAGTGGTTTCCTTTTTCTGTTCCCTTCTTCGCAAAGCTTGTTAAACGATTACAAACCTAGTGAGAACCAGGCTCTGCCACTCAAAGTTAAGAACCACCCTCCATTTACAGATTCATGAAATATGCCACCATGAAACACATTAATTTTGGTCTCAATATATCTAAAGTTACTGAGCTATGCTCTGTTAGAAGAATTAATCCGTGCTCATATGACTTTAAGCGGGAGCTTAGAAGACTTATTAAAGGAATCTAAAACCAAATGCTTTCTCCATTCCATTCACAGGTCTTGACAGAAGTTTGCCCTAGTAACTCGCACACCATCCAATTCCATTTTCTAGTCAAGCCAGAATTCAGCAACAAAAGAAAGTTTTGAAAGTTCACTCATTTGGTTCCAAGCCAAGCAGAAGATAAATGTCTCATAGACACAAAAGAAAAAAGATAGACAAAGGAAAAACTCCAATCTCTCTTAACAACAGAAAGAGCCAATAAAAGAAAATTACTCATCAAAATTATACAAGTAATTAAGCAAATAAATACAAAGCACTCACGATATAAAAAAAATAGAATACAGCTTAAAATAGCTTGTTAAAATGGCATTTTTCTAACTGCACTCATGGCACAGTTTCCAACATCTTCCTTCCAGCTCTCCTCTGTAAAAATAGATGCTAGCGTGCTGGGGAAAAATTCTAATTAATCATTACAAGCAATTCTTAGGCCTTCATCTTCTCCACATTTACACTGTGAATTCAGAAAAATTCTTCATAGTCTAATAGTTACCAGATAATAATATTTCATCTTCCCTGCTATAATGGATCACTGCGAACTAGGAAAAAAAAAATAAACCACATTCACTGTTTTGTTTGTGGAGACAAGCCAAAGATATTTTGCCTTGCACTGTTTAATCAGTGTCTACAAATGATTATCTCTTCAACACAACAATACAAAAATAACCTCCTGCATCAATACTGATTTTTATTAAATCTAAAATGATTAATGCTGTGGTTGCTTTAACTATTTTGGAAACATGCAGTGTATTTATAATCATGGTTCTTAATGTATTTATCATTTATTAATTTTTCAGTTTGTAACTACATTGCAACACCCTATAAAATTATGGATTTTATTTTTATTTAAAGGTTTTCGAGGTAGAGTAAGTTGTTTTGTATCTGTGTACTTAACTTTCTTAGAATGCATTTACATTAATTTTTATACTTGACTTCTACATTTAGCTGTTTCTCCTCCTAAATAAGAGACTTTCACATTAAAAAAGATTAAAAAAAAAAAGATAACATAGAAGTACATGAACTTTATTTAAAGTGCATTGGTTACTTGTACTAGCAAACAATATATTGCCAAAAATCAGGTGTCATATTATCTAATCATTAAAAAAAAAAAAAAGTTGAGAGAAGCTTTTATCAATCATTTGGAATGTGTTTTGCTATTTGGAACATCTTAGGCAGCAACATGATTTATAACAGCAAACATGATGGAACTTTCTGGGATTCTCTTCAAGGCTGGGAAAGAGAAATAATTACTGTAAAATACTTTAAGTAATTCTGCAAAATTAAAAAACCCCCCCAAACCAAGAAAACCCCCAACCATACAAAAAAAACCCTACCAAGAAGCGGTCAGATGCTTCTCCATCCTCAATATGAAAGCCAAACATTTTTCCTTTTATTTTTAAATTTACTGGAGCACTGCCAGAAGCTTGATTTACAGAGCAGGCTTGGTACTGCACAGTTACTAGCAAAGAAACTCATCTTAATAGAAGTAAAATCAGCACAGTCAAACACTACTTACTGTTTTGATAATTTATGGCTACGTGCCTTCCATTACCCTGAGTATGCCAGACCCTTGGAATAATCTAATAGCCCGGTGATTCAAAATGAGGACAACTATTTTTAGCATGGCAGAAATGGAGTGGAATGTTCAACAACATAGTCAGGGATCTTGGACAGCATCCTCCCCCCATGAAGCACGTACAGAGCCAGTCCAGAACCACCAGCAGGGGCAGAGCTTTGCCTTTAACAAATAAAAATCCCACACCAATTATACTCCATTATATGACACCTTTCTTAGCCCACTGGAATATTTCCTTGTTTCTTTAAACAGGCTCCTGTTAATGGTTAGGATCACCTGATAGAATATTAATTACATAAAAATATATACAGCTGGTATTTACTAAGACTCACCCTGTGAATCTCATGGATTAGTCATGTCAGGAAGTTTCTGCTAAATATTATGACATTTTGGTTTCATTGCATTTACTAATCCTTTTGTTCCCACTTGGTTACCACAGAACTACCAGCACTCAAAAAGTCTGCATCAAGGATAGCACTGAGCAAGTACTCAGCAGGTGCTGAGTACTTGCTCAGTGCTATCCTTGATGTAAACTAGACCCATGTGAACAAGCATAAGATTGTCCCTTAAAATAACCTGATGAAGAAGGGCTTGTGACAGGTAAGTAGTTTGTTTCCTTTGCTCTGTCCTATTTACACAGCAGCCCCATCAGAACAGGTACACCATGGTTTGGCCAAGGAGGTGAGGGCTGGTCAGAGGACTTTTGTGTCCTAGTGATCAGGGCTCCTGTGGCTTTCTTATGTGACTGTTTAAGAGAAAGGCAAATAAGAATAGCCCTGCTGTTCTATGAGTTAGGAGGCATCAATTTTTCCCCGTTCCCAACCCTTCCTGGTACCCATCTTTGGGACAAGCCTGACTTGCATATGTATTCAGGCACTTAGACATTAACATGCTCCAAATTAAACGATTCTTGAAAATTTAGATTTAGGTATCTTGCATGTAAACTAATAAATCAGCAGCCAGAGGCAGCTCAGAGCTTCAGAGAACATGGCCACAAGGCTCCTTACTCCAGACTGCACTCTCTTTAGTTGGCATTGTTTCCTTTTTTACTACTAGCACATCTTAAAATGCATGCAACCCACACAATTTCTATATTCAAATACATAAAGCACAAATAAAGTAAGTCAAAAGTTTATTTCTATATTTTGTTCCCACAAATTATTTTCACACAACATGAGAAGTCAGAGAAGTTGTTCTGAAAAACCTGAGATGAAAGGGTCACTTCATTTATTTTCATGCGTAACTACAGGCCAGCATATTGCCTTGTTGTTTGTTTGTTTTTTTTTCTTTTGAAAACTGATAACAAACTGACAGCAACTTTTATGATAGACCATAGAATGGTTTGGGTTGGAAGAGACCTTTCAAGGTCATCTAGTCCAAGCCCCCAGAGTGAGCAGGGACATCTTCAACTAGATCAGGTTGCTCACAGCCCTGTCCAATCTGACCTTGAATATCTCCAGGGATGGGGCTTCTACCACCTCTCTGGGCAACCTGTTCCAGTGTTTCATCACACTCACTGTAAAAAATTTATTTTCCTCACATCTAGTCTAAATCTACCCTCTTTTAGTTTACAGAATCATATAGAAACACAGAGTTGCCTAGATTGGAAAAGACCTTTAAGATCATCAAGTCCAATCATTAACCATTACTCCTTGTCTACTGCTACAGGCCCTGCTAAAAAGTCTGCCCCATCTTACCTACAGGCCCCTTTCAAGTATTGAAAGGCTGCAATAAGGTCTCCCCAGAGCCTTCTCTTCTGCAGGCTGAACAACCCCAACACTCTCAGCCTTTCTTCAAAAGAGATGTCAAGGAGTGGTTTTTATACCATCAAAAAAACCATCAGCAGAAGCAGAGCCTCTGTATTTGGCAAATACAAGTAGTATTCACTGCTATCACACATTATTGAAGAAGTGACAACTGCCTTCTTGACCTTCTTCATCAACAAGTGACAACTCAGTCCAGAAGGTATGTTTCCAGTCACCACTTCTAAATGCCACTGATTTCAAACAAAACAGAACAGAACTGGACTGCAAGGAATTAAACAGCAAATAGAGGAGAAAAATGAAGGTAGAACTTATCATCAGCACATAAGCAGGACCTTGGGTAGTTTGGCTTTAACTCCCTAGTTGTGAGAGGAAACTCGTTAGCCTCTGTAGAGCCCTCAGGGGCTAAGACAATGGAGCTTTACAAGCAAGAGGAAAGTTCTAGGCAATGTGTAAGAGCAGGGGAACAGGATAGCTTCTCCTCATTTTGGCTCACTGTGTCCTAGAACCTGAAGGGCCTTTACAATTTTTTCCTCTACTTTTCAGACCGACTCAAATGACTCAACTAACAGCATTTTAATGGTCCATCACCCAGTTATATTCCTTAGATAA
>NW_010336339.1:2515-18103 GCF_000700745.2 Antrostomus carolinensis | reverse complement strand
CGGAAGTGGATAATTTTTTTTGTTTGTTTGTTTTTAGGATTGTTACTTAAAAACGCATTGCAGGCATTAATTGAACATGGGCTTGAAAACAATCCCGTTCAGCTGATCTACACCATCAGACACAGAGTGTAAAGAAAATGCAAATGAAAACCATGAGAACACTTCCTGTACAGTACTGAGAACAGGTAAATAGGCTTCTAGCTGCAAAAGATTCTCAAAGATTCATAATGTCCTATAGATGAACAGTTTGGAGAATTAAGTCTAGCCAGTTGGATATTTCTATCATCTGAAGCAACACAGTAGAAAAAATTTTGAAGTGATCTTATACTCATAGACAACTGATAAATTTTTGTAATTACATTTTTTCCCCTCACAGTAGATGTGTCAAAAGAAAAATTGCCAGACTTACACACTATCTATTGATCTATTGTTACCACAGCCATAACATGGCGTTAAAGCAAATCTAAATCCTATTAAAGTTTCAACTGAACTGGAAATTCATCTAATTGACCTTTCTAAAATAGTATTTGAAAAGCAATAATGTTAAATGTAAGTTAAAAAGCATTACCCAATGCTAAGGAATTGTTGAGGTCTTTTAAAAATAATAAAATATATAATGACTATTATTTTCACCATAATAATTCAAGCCCCAAGTTTATATCAGGAAGGTATATGGTATTGGTCAACCTCTTAGACGTCAGATGCTATTCTTTACTGCAGGAATTCTTATCATTATCATCACCCATTTCCATAACCTGAAGATTCAGGAGGCAGATTCTCAGGTGGTGTAAATGTCAGTTTACACTAACAGACCTGTCCCACGTATCATTAAACAGTATTAAGTATAATGTCTAACAATGCAGACATGAAATGTAAAAAAAGCAGTAGCGAACTAAGGATTTAAGGTGAATCAAAAATAATTAGATCACATATAGACTGGAACTTCTAATCTAGGAACTAACTCAGGTGAGTACTTTTTCTGGAATACCATATTGATGGTGTGCTTGTGTAGCTGCAAACTTCCTACCAAAATAGGAAAAAAATAAAGCAGTTTAAGATACAGCTTCCATATCTTCATTTACACTCAAAAGTTTAAGACTTTCCCAAGAAATACATCACTTCATTTCAAAAACAATGCCTTTTTACATTTGTTGTATTCTGGAGATGGGCTAGTATTTGGATGTAGAGGATATACTGACCACATATCTAGGACACCTAGATATTCGAACCTGGGATCAGTGGATCTACTGTCAGCACAAGAGTCCTGGAACTGCTCCCTAAAGTTAAGTCTCCAGGTGTACCCCATTACTATCAATTCTAAGCAGCTTTGTGTGGAACAGTGACATCTCAGCCTGGTAGAATTGTAACTTTTTCTTTCAGGCCCTTTTCTTAGCCTCTTTGAGGCTCCATATCCCACATCTGCAATGACTGACAGAAAGAAGCTAGTCCACTATCTGAGGGACAAAGGCTCTCTGCATGGAGAGATTTTTAATCTTCCTCTCACTAAAACACAATGTTTATTTACAGAATCAACACTACTCTGACAGGCATTTCTCCAGCTGCATTCCTTTCTCATTCTTCCAATGTTCAGCAGAAGTACTGCCAGTACACTATATTCTACAGGGTAGTATTTCTTCTGGCTATTTCACAAGACTGGTATTATAACTCTGTCACTGCAAAGAGCTATGCATTTTTGTTAACAATTCCTTAAGTCTCATCTTCTTCCACCTCATGGATTTTATACTAGAAAAGAAAAATGCTCAGACTAAAGTATGAAGAACTGGGGCAGGAGGAGGAAGACAAACTAGCCATACACACTGTTACATTACATGTCCTACGGGCTAAGGCTCTGAAAGTTCACATTAATCAAAGTTATTTGTAAGAGCATCCTGATACTCCACTATTTCCACTGCTGGTTTTGCCAGGAGAGTTCTATCATGGTAGCGACTAGCAAAGACCTCAAAGATCATAATTTATTCCACTCACAGTTATTAAAACAAAACAAAGCCCTCAAAGTGTAACTAAATAGACAGACTATCACTGAGACAATCTCTCTCCAATTAGGCAGCGTGCTGTTATGTAGCTTATAACAAAATCAATAAGGAACAGTATTGTACACTATTTATTCTCGTCTGTTAGTTTCCCACCTTTGCTCTTCCCTCACAGCCTTGGGTACATCTCTATCGATCTATATCAATACTGTATGCTCCTCTGGGCAGCGAATTTCTTGTACTCCATACTGTACAAGAAAGTCCCAAGACCTTCTCACGTTATGGGAAGGCATACAAACACGGAGTGTAACAGATATACCCCAGGAGTCTGGCATTCTCCTTCTGTGCATACTCTTTAAGGGAATTTTCATTCTAAGAAGTGGACAGCTAAATAAACACTTCTTGAGATCTTCTGGTCAATAGCTATAAATAAAATGTTGTGTGCATCTTCCAAATGTAAAGGTAACAGGTTATAACTATTAAATAAAGTTAACTATGGAATAATTTATCCTATTTATTGTCTTTTTTATTACATACTAAAATGATGTTATCTTTGTTTGTAAGGGAAAATCAGAAGAATTGCCATTCACAACAAAAAGGAAGCATAGTGAAAGGGGTGTTAATTCTGAAGAAAAAGCATCAGCTGACTAGCTTCTCAGTATCTGCAAAAAAAAAAAAAAAATAATTTGGCTTCTGCGAGGTACTTGTTAAATACAAATCAAACACCTGTCAACCAGCTGGGCTGCGTGTGTCACTGCTGAGCCATCTGCAGAAACACACCCCGTGCCAGTTGCTTTACTTAGCGTGGCCTGGGAACAAGAATCCATTAGACAGAAAGTCAACAGTGGAATTAGCAGCACTTTTTCTTTTAGTGCCCTTCCACTTACTTGTTTGACTTCTTGTGTTTCTATTTTTGGGAGCCTCATGCCAGAGCAACGGTGCTGACTGCTGATTAGACAAGACTTGGCCCAGCCTCAGCATGTCACATTGATTTAATTGATTTAGACTTGAAACACGCAGTATGAATCTTAGGTGTTGATAAATACTGGCAGTGGGAATTAAAAAAAGGCATCCTTTTTCCCCAATACCTATGAATGATTTTCCTATATGAATAAAAAGCCAGTTTTATGTCCAACAACTTGGTACCTATGAATGAAAAAAAAAAAAAAAAAGAAATATACATGGAATTTGGAAGATAAAAATTATATAACTTCTAAGTTTATTTGGAGGAGAAGTATATTTAATAATATTAAAAATTCAGATGTGTGTTGGATCTATTTAAATACTTATATGACTAATACAACTCACTCATCAATAAGAGGGCAAAGAAGAGTTAATAGGTCACAAGTCACAGCAGACAACAGCATTATCTATAACCTCTGTACAATGTGTACCACACATAAATTTTCTACTGCATGAGGCTCACAATTTTTTTTTTTTAATCTCATGCACTACTTCTAATGGAAGTTCCTAGCCAGGGAGAAAATACTGTTATATATAAATTAAATGTTACAGAAACATAAGTTATAAATTTTAAAATTATCCTAATAAAGATCAATAACTTGTTAGGTCTTAAATCTTTATTTGTTGAAATTCAATATCTAATTACTCAAAAGAAAACAAACATAACTAAGCACAACGTGTCAGACAAGCTGTACAATGCTGTAGTACAGTGAGAAAGTTCCTTCCTCCCTGATTAGTCCATCTCCTGCAACACACTGCTGCCAAGTTTTACAACACTAATCTTGCAATAATGGGTATTTTTTCTTAAAGATCTACTTTCTGATGAGATGTGAAAAGCTCAGAGTATTAATTTCAAAATCTACAGTCTCTTACCCTCACAACTGAAGGAGAAAAAAAAAAAAAAAGTGCCTCAGAAGCCACAGAAAGAACCAACAAATATAATTTACGAACAGTTGAAGAAAAATCCCCGAGCCTCCCTCCGCCCTTTCAAAGTCCATAAGGTCTTGACTGAGGCTTTTCAAACGTAGTTAAGAATCCCAGAGCCAGGCAGGCTCACAGCTCGAGTATTCATGAATCTCTGATTAAGGAACAAAGAGCTGCATTTTACGACTGCATTATTTAACAACCGCATTATTTTTTACTTCCACGTTACATAACACGCTAACAAAAGCCTGTCCTGCATGGCAGCGTGCCACCCTCTGTTTTGCTCCCAGCAGCCCAGACCCCTATAAAATGGAAGGTGACCTCTGGTTTCTTTGGCCACACCTCACACCACAATAGTGGCCGCTGCATGCCAGGCCCCGGTGACTGGCCGCGTTCCGCTGGTTATTACAGCTTCACTGCAAACACCAGTGGGTATACCCTTCCAGCCCCACTCTTATCTCACCAGTGTCACCCGCCTATGGCTTTGATGCTGAGCAACACAAGCATGAGCGTCTGGCTCCCAAAACACATTTGCATTTTTGTTCTACTGAGACGTACTAATCTGATTCTGAGGGAAAGCACAAGAGCACAGAAGACAATACCACAAGTTCCCTCAAATGGATTAGCTGACAGACTCTAGGATAATTTTTTTTTTCCCTCAAAAAGTAAGGATTCTTTAATTAAAAATTAAGTGTCTGCTCACAAAGAGCACACAATCTACAGTGGTCACTCACACCATTCCCTCCAGAATGGAAATAACACCCAAGTAGTGTCACTGCACACAAAGTAATTCAATTCCACGGAGCTTTCGACCGAGAACTGAAGTTAACCACTGTCGTTTAACTTTAGGAATTGAAAAACCAGGGAGCTCAACAGTTCCTGGAGTTGTGAACTGCAAAAATCACCTAATAAGGCAAAAATAAGTCAGCGCAGCAGACAGCTCTCTGGAATCAAATTTATGATCAAAGGCTATTCAAAACACTTCCTTGTAACACTAAGGAGAGAGTGAGAACAAGCAAGCAAGAACTATACATGCTGAAGCAATGGAACAAGTTTTGGAAAACATAATGGTCTAAAGTGTATTTGCCCAGTAAGATTTTTAGAAAGCATATTCATGCATCAGAAAGCTATAGAGAGCTACTATTTTCACATTCATCCACCCCTTACAATCAGATGTGTGCTAATTATACACAAAGATATCACTGAAAACACAAAGAGAATACAAGAAAACCATACCAAATTTGTTGCTGTAATAAAGGTGCCCAACTGCTTCATTTCCAACGGCCAGCAAATCTCCAACTCAAGGCTTTAACACAGTGGTAAGAAAGTTTACAACTTTAAAACCACTGTCTTCCTTTTTTTGAGGCTGATCTACTTCTTTACTCATACATAAAACCTAGTTTTAAAAAAATTGCACTGTATTTCCTATTAAAATGTTTCAGATTTATGTTATTGCAGCTCACAATTCTCCTACTTTGAAAAGCTGTCAAATACTTTTTGCTGTATTAGTGATTATACTCTTTTTACGTCTCTTGGAGACTCCAGAGTAAAGCAGTAAAAGGATTTTTTGAAAGCTGCATAACTTGCACAATTTCTGTCCATATCTGATCTAAAAAATGTTGAAATATAATTGATTAGCAATGACAGGAGATCAGAAACTAGTTGGCACTGAATGAAAGACAGACAAACTGAGTAAGATGGCTTTACGTAGTACCTATCCAGTGCTCCACATGCAATTTTGGAAGCTTTCTCAGAGATGCTGATAAGCTACTTCAGAAATATCCTGACCCCTGTCAAGGGTCTGTACAGCACATGAAATATAGAAGGTACTGTGTCCAGAGACCTTTTGAGACAGCTGCAAGGAAAAGACCGCATTACTGTTAAGCTCAACACCAATGTCTCCTCAGATCTGTACACTTGCATGAGCAACTGATGCTCAGGGAGAATATGCTGAACTGGCATAATATGCCATAGATCCATGGCTTTTCTGCAAAGTCATACATGCCTTGGAAAATTCTACACAGGGTTTCCATGGTCTAGCTAGAGCATGGGGAAAGCAGGTCAATGGTCACAAGGATCTTCACGATGACATGATTTGATTTGGATATGCATTTAACATGTTTCTGATTGTGGATTTTATAACATAGCTGGCCCTGTAGACATGACCCTGGAATAACTCAGTATGGAGATGGGTATTGAAAGCATCTCTGAAAGTAATTTGAAGTCCCATGCTATACTAGCATTTCTTTTTTTTTTTTTCCTTTTTTTTTCTTTCCCAAATTTTAAATTAATGTATATCTATATTTGAATCATGTTGGAAAACAAAGCACAAAGCCACACTTTATATTGAGCTTCTGAATTCAATTTATTCTTAAATAATTAATATTAAAACGCAGCAGTTTTCGCACTGATTTTCTCAGGCACCACTAAGGGAAAGGGGAACGCTTCCCACTAGGCAATGCAAAGGCGGCTGTTCGGGAAGTGTTAACATGCCTTTGTGATGCAGCATGCATACCACAAATGGTATCTATATCACGCTTTGGGAACCCTTTTACTAATCATTTCCTTACCTGTACCAAATATAGATAGAACCCTATTACAATAGAATAATCAAACTTAGCAAAAATAAAATAATCAGTGTTAGGTTTCAGAGTCAGTTAAAACTGAAGACAGTACACTGGAAAGTGGACTTGAGAAAACTGAAGTTACAGATAACCATCTCATACAGTTAAATGAGAAAACACCACCACAAACAGCATTGTATATTCTGGTCCTGTTATTTTCTAGCTCATAAAATATGTGAGTTCATGTACACCTTGTTAGGCCATTATCACAAGCACATGTAAGTGAACAAAAAAAAACAAAACAAAAAACAACACTCTACAGCTACGTAATGCGCAGTCTCATGTAAACCCTATCTCATTTCATGACTCTTGAAGTACAAATAGACTCATAAAGTTGGTAGAGCTCTTGAAATGTGCACTCATGTTTTTTTCTCTAGTCTGACTCTGAATGTAAATTTAAGTTGTGTAGTGATAAACATTGTTTTTATTCACATAAGCATTTCTTTCTCCTTCCAGTTTGTCTAAACTGTTTATATTACTAATACATGACGGGAGCACCCATACAGTGCAGTAGCAAAGGCACAGCATAGCAAATATTTCACTGCTTCTTCAGGCCTACTGTGAAAAACCAGCTATTTTAAAAAGCTTTCTCAATATATTTAATATTTTAGGATGTCTGTTCTTAATCTAGATTGAAAAAAATAGTGCAAAAAATGAAAACAGTGAAGCTAAACCATTTGAAAGTCAAGTATTAAAAGTGAATGATGTCACAAGTATTTCACAAAATGAAGTTTAAGAAACATAGACACATTTTCTCCATCACTATGTGTTGTATATCATTGACCATAAGAAAGCAATTACTATGGAAGTTTGGATAAAGGAGAACAGGCGAAAACATTTTAGTTTGGCAAGTCATCTGATTCTTCTGAATTGTGACTACACTGGTTATTTTTAAGACTTTAGCGACTGAGGAAGAAGAAAAATTATTAAAAAAAAAAAGGGACAAAATTGAATGGCCAAGAACAGAGCCAATTACCTTCAGCAGCTTGAGTCTTTTGAGTCATGCTGCTCTCAGCTGCTACCAGCACATTCTCAGAAATTTCTGAGGTTTTCATCTAGCAGGACTCATTCATCTAGCAGGACTCATAACACATACATACTCCCCAAGAGGCTTAGTACTTTGTCTCAAAGTATGTGCCATGGTAGCAACATCTCTCTTGGAACTAAACCATCTACCCCCTAAAATGTGATATGCCAAGACAGTTGAGAGGTTCATAGAATGTTATGAGTTAGAAGGGACCCACAAGGAGTCCAGCTCCTGTCCTAGCAAAAGACAATCCCAAGATTCAGACCATGTGTCTGAGGTTGTTGTCCAAATGCTTCTCGAATATTGTCAGGCTTGTGCCATGACTGCCTCCCTGAGGAGCCTGTTCCAGTGCTCCACCACCCTCTGGTTGAAGAACCTTTTCCTAATGTCCAACCTAAACCTCTCCTGGCACATCTTCCTGCCATTTCCTCTGGTCCTGTCATTGGTCGCCAGAGAGAAGAGATCAGGACCCACCCCTTCTCTTCCCCTTGTGAGGAAGTTACAGACTGCAATGAGGTCTCCTCTCAGTCTCCTCGAGGTTGAACAAATTAAGCAACTTCAGCCTCTCCTTCTATAGCTTCCCCTCTAAACCCTTCACCAATATAGTGGCCCTCCTCTGGATGCTCTCCAGTAGCTTTAGATCCTTTTTATACTGTGGTGCCCAAAACTGCACCCAGTACTCGATGTGAGGCTGCACCAGTGCAGAGTACAGTGGGACAATCACCTCCCTCGCCCGGCTCGCAGTGCAGTGCTTGATGCACCCCAGGACACGGTTGGCCCTTGTGGCTGCCAGGGCACACTGCTGGCTCATGTTCAACCTGCCATCAACCAGAACCCCTAGGTCCCTCTCTGCAGGTTCATCTTGACTGCCAAGGCATCACAGACCAGAAATATCCCCATCCCCCCCCCAAAACAGGATGTCACCTAGCATCCAGGACATAAACTTTTAATTTGGAGCTTCACTGTCATGGCATTATAGACCCAGAAGCAAAGCGAAGTAAAAGACCCGAGTTATTTGGATGAGTGCAGTAAACAAAAATTGCAACTATACAGAAGCAAATCAAACTTGTTTGTTTGAATTTACAAAAAGCTCAGGAAAGGAAGGGACAGAATGAACTCCCTGTAAATGAGAACACAAAGATGTGGTGACTTGTGGTTGTTTTTTCTTTTTTTATTTTCCTTAGAAAAGGTCTAAGAACACATTTTTAAGGCTGGAATAATTGATCTTCCAGTTATGGTTCAAAGTGTACACCTCAAGTTGTCAGATCATTTGGAAGGCCTATAGGTATACTACAAAAGGAGGACCCAACACACGATATGCTTAGCGCAAAGTTTAACTGTTTCCTGGGCTGGAAGAGAGGAGAGACTAACCCTGTTCTTTCCTGATACAAAATGCATAGCAGTGAAGTTGACCCTCCGTATCTACCAGTCTCCCAGTAGGTGCTACGGAGAGGACCTGCACAAATGCAACCTTTCCACAAGTAACAAGACACTATCACTGCAGTAAGGGAGAAGTCTATGGGTCTCACCAAGAGGAAAGTCCTCTCATGATTTCACTATGACAGGAACACAATCAAACTAGTTTTACAGGAATACCTTCAGTGTTGCTCAGTTACACCAGTGGTGCAACCCTGCTCATAGCAACAGTGTATGAAGACCATTCTTCACAGCAGAGCAATCAGTTCTTGTTGTTATAATGAGGTTAGTTTCACTCCTAGATCAGGGTTGCTTAACTTCTGGAGCCTGATTTGCAGCAGATAGGCGACTGCCATCCTACATCGTAGGGCACTCCAGTTACCTCAGACCTCCACTTCAGGGACAGATTTAATTTCAGTGTGATTATTCTCAGGCCACATAGCCAGCACGCTGGCCACAATCCAATTATACTAAATGGCTTCAGAAGAGTAGCTGGAGAAAATTTTACTTGTTAATCGACAAAGACTAAGTAGGCTAATATACTGCTTCCCTTGACATGTGTTTCTTCCATCCTCACAGACTTTGCTGAACACCTTCAAGTCAGCCATGGCATAAAGTTCTCACATGCATCGTAGTGATTTTGATATACGATAACTTTCCCGTTCTTCCTGTATTGTGATTTGATAGATACCTTGAAGAAGTGTCCCCAGAAGGCTGAGCTACAGATCAGTCCTGACTGCAGGAAGGAGATCATGTCAATGTATTCCATATCACAGAATCATAGAATATCTTGAGTTGCAAAGGACCCATAAGGATCATTGAATCCAACTTCTTGCTCCTTGCAGGGCTACTGAAAACTAAACCATACTAAGGGTATCGTCCAGATGCTCCTTGAACTCTGACAGGTTTGGTGCCATGACAACTTCCCCGAGAAGCTTGTTTCAGTGACCAACCACCCTCTCAGTGAAAGGCCTTTTCCTAATGTGCAATCTGAACATTCCCTGACTTCTGGTACTCTACAAATGAAGTGAGTTTCCTTCCAAGGAAGGACTATCGCCCTCTTATTTTTCAGAGCTATAAACTAACATTTTCCTCTGATAACTTTCAAACTCTTGTTACATTAGTTGAGAGACAAAGCACGTTAACACCATTCATAATATGAGGACAACACTATGACTCTACCTTCAGGAAGGAGCTAATAATTTCACACAACACTCTACTACTCTGCACAGACATATCAACTCAGACTAGCAGAAGCTGGGTGGCTGGATCTCAGTTTTTTCATCTCGCTATGCATGTATAAAATATTTTGTTTGCCTTTCACTTTTTTAAAAACAGTTTTTTGTTTTGCCAGATTCAGATTCCACAGTAGCTCATTTTTAATTTACAACAACAGCATGGCTTCTATGTAGTCTGAATTAAGAGAGCTACAATGGTCAGGAAAAGCACAGTGTCTTGATATTACATATGATCTGACTGTTGAGCCTTACGTAAACTAACAGGAGCTTTGGGATTTGGCTTGACAGAGAATCTGCAAGGCGTTAAGCAAAGAAACCCCAAACAATATTAACCATGGAAACTGTAATAATAACTTGTACTGCAAAAACAATGTAGCCTGGTAATTTTAAAGAAAGATAACATCAGAGAAGGAGCTATGGAAAGAGCCAAGGGAAAACAGCCTTCATTCTAGATCAATCTCATTCAATCTACAATGTTTTACAGTAACTCTTTCCATTAATTCACATCTGGGACCACAGTAAAGTAAACTGTCTAGCTGGATCAAATAAAACGTTCCTCTAGTCAAGTATATGACTACAATTGTAGCAACAACAGATCCCTACAGAAAAGTACAATAACAGGGCAATCATCAAGACTTTGCCAGTGGGTTTCCCAGACTTCAAAGTCTTGGAGCTCAAGAACTTTCAGAAAAGCCACAGTGTCTGACAGTCTCCACAGATTTTTAGTCCATCAACTTTCTAAACATTTTTCAGACCATTTAAATCCCGTGGCAGAGCTTTCCACCTGTAATCACACAGTAGGAAGAATGACCCCTTTGTATCCTTTTTGAACTTGCTATCAGGTAGGTTTGATGCTCTAGTTCTCACACTGAAATGGAGAGTAAAATAAATAAGTCCCTATTAATCTTTTCTGGTCTACTCGTGATTTTATAGAGCACAGAATAGCATACATATTCCTCTCAATTGTGCCTTTTTCAAATTGAATTCCATATTGTCTCACCTTAATTGGAAGACACCCAATGCTCTTGATCACTTTTGACACCTCTTCTGAACATTTTCCAGTACTATTGGATCCACTTTGACATGTGGGAACCAGAACCATATACAGCATTATGGTTTCATTAATAACAGTGACTTTAAGCTGGTTTTGCTTTGTTCTCTATTCTCTTCCTAATCATTCCTAAATTCCATTTGTTAATTTGACTAGTGCTTCACAGTGAATGGATGTTTTAATTGATCTGTAAATTCAGGATCACTTTTCATGAACACTAATACCTAGTCTGACATGAAATGTGTAGTTTGTTTTTTTTCTCTCTTCACCTGCATCACTTTTACTATTATTTCTCAGAGTTTTACACTGTACTTTATGATTCAGTCCCTCAATATTGCAGAGGCCTTTGAACATCTTTGCAGCCTGCTCTCCATTTTTCTACCATATATAACTTAGCAGCAGCAGCAGCAAATACTGCTATTCTACCTCACGTCTTTAGTAATATCATACATCTTCCTTCCATTTTTAAAAAAAACACAATTTGAGACACAAACAGTAAGTAAAAATGAAAGACAGTTTCATAATTCTATATCCTGTTAATTAGATTTTAAATCTGACAGTGAAGGGAAACTATACTTCTTTCAGTGCTCAGAGATGTGGATAATTACTAGATAAACCAAGTCCTCTGGTATTACTAAAATGCTGCATACATGTGTAAGCAGCATGCCAACCAATAAAGCGCAGTATTGAAATTCTGAGCCTCTTGCAGCAACAGTTGCCTTTAAAAGGCATACTTGTTTATGGTCCTGAAAGACCAGAAACTTGAAGTATATTATGAAAAAGAACCTAAACTGACAGAATTGAGGGATGAGGACTGAAATCGTGATGATAAAGATACCACTGAAATGAGAAAAATAATTAAAAAAAAAACCAGTGAAGTGCACTAACATATATATCTAGAGAGTTTCATTCATTTATATATTAACTGCCTTCCATGTATATGCAAAAAAATCCACTATTTCTTTCAACTGTTACTGTGGAACAGGAAAGAATCACAATAGGACAAATTATTAGAAAATCCAGCAACATGGATGGCAACAAATGCCTTAATTTGCACACTAACATCCCAAAATGAAGTGAAACTTATTCTCTTGAATACATAAGCAGGCTGACATGCTTCTTAGCCATGGCTATTCCCAAGTCTTTGCTTAGAGGTCAGTGGTGTTTATCTCAAAGCTCTGCCCAAGTGGCCTCTTGTGAGCATAGGAGCTCCTTTGTAGGCTTGCAGACCACAAACTGCACAGTGGAACAAGTGGCTTCCTTTGGTTCTGTATAGTCCCCCCTTCTAGAAAAAAAAAATAAAAAATATCCAAACAAGTGCACCTGCAGAGTACTATTGCTCTGAGTGGCTTTTTCAGTGTGCTACAAAAACACGGCAGTGCAAGTAAGAGAAGTTATTTTCTAACAGAAGTCTTCTATCCTCCCATTTGTGTCCATAATTACAGGTGAGCCACTGACATAACGAACATTGCCTGTGAGTGAAATTACATATCAATATACATGAACATACCTTTTCACCAGGAAGACCAGCAACACCATCCTGTCCTTTCGCACCCATTTCACCCTACAAAACAAATTATTTGGTTAGAACTTCTAAAGACTTCTGAGGTTAACAACTACTCAGGTCATATCTGATTCAACAGAAAAGCATCTTCTACCCTGTTTTTGTCATGTTTAGTAATGTAACCACTGTGGAGGAGGAGGTCTTACATGTAACACTAAATTCAGACAAAATAAATACATTAAAAAAACCCTAAGAATGTAAATTAAGACCCTCATCTGACGAATACTTGCAAATGTATATTTCCATAAAAGGCAGGTCTGTTGATTTTAAGAGAATTCACTGCAATAGCAGAATGAAGCCAAGAAGGCCCATTTTCTCTGGGTTGACTGTGTTCTCTGCTGAGAAAGTTCAATGTGTAATGCAGGTTTCTTTGGTCTAGAAGTCATGTACCCATAATATTTTTAAAAGACACTATTTAAACTCAATTCCTCTCTCCCTCCCTGTTACCCCCTCAGAGAAACAAAACCCCAAAACACAAGCAATCTATAGGAAATTTTTTGTTTTAGGAGACAAATGTCTGACTGATCAGGAGTGGTATGGAAGATCCCAGCAGCTGCAAATTGGACTATCGAGTCTTAAAAATGATTGAAGAAAACATCAACCAGAAATTTTGCTTAATAATGTCAAATATAAAGGTTACAAAGTTTAAAATAAAAATCAGGCGGATACTAGAGGAAGAATGAAAGCACTGAAACCATATAGTCTCAATTTAAAAAACAGAACAAAACATTAGGTCTGTCTACTTGTACCAAGAAGAGTACATTCTCTACCAAACAGAAAATGCTGCGGCCTTTTTCTTTTTGAGTAATCCAATTCTTTATGAAGAAAATATCACTGGTTTGAGAAGAATTAACTATCAAACTGGTTTTTCAGAGAAAGGGTTGTACTAAGAAGCAGAAGAGCTACATTTACACAAATAATTGGTTCCTAAAATAGGTTGCAAGCTTAAGTTTGGAGCCCAAATCTAAAACTGCAAACCCAAAAGCCCTTGCTCAGGAATTACTGCCCAAGACATCTAAACTCACAAAGTGCAGAATTTCTTAAATAGCAGAATCTTGGAAACTCATAATTCTGATATTCAGCATACGCAGAAACTTCTCAGTAATAGGTAAAGTTCATCAGTTTAGTCAATAAACCCACTCTACAGTAACAAATATCAGTTTCTCATTATCTTCTTTTCCTTCCATAACATATGGGACAGGAGATGCTTAATTTAAGAGCAGAGCAGAAAGGTTTTGCCTAGGCCATAGAATGTACACGTCCTGTGCCCCCTGCAGTTTATGAATACTCCCAGCCTGTATCCTCGCTTGCCTGGACCCCCACTGCCTGCCAGCACCCTAGTGATCATGGGATCTAAAGTTGTTCCAAAGTTCACAAGGGGAACATTAGGAACTGTGTAAGTGCACCACATCCCAGCAGTCTGGTCTGCTTTCCCAAGAGCAAGGAGACGAGGTTCCAATCCAGACAACCATTCCTGCATTTTAGATGGATCATCCCTGTGTAAAGTGCATAATCATTTCATAAATTAAAACCTAAGTCTTTCTATCAGGTTTCAAGTGATTTTAAATAATTTAGTTATCATACAATAACATCAGCTAGGTATCCCAGAACTCAATATCAGAAGACAAACATTGCTATAAAGCTTTTTTTTTTTTTTAAAAAAAAAAGGAAAAAACCGAACCCCACAGCCCTCCCTCAAAACCTCCCCCCAAAAAATAATGTCCCACAAGAACCACCCACCAAACCAAAAAATCTGAGAGCTTCATCAAAAGAATACTGTAGTACCTGTACCTTTCCAGCATAAATGTAATCCTAAAATGAAGTTATTAAACTTTCTGAAGTTAGGAAAGGAGCAGTAAGATTGGTAAGAACTAGTACATTACAACGGTATTTACTATGTCCCAGAAGAGCCATTATAAAACATTTAATCCCTGGTAAAGGAAGGATTTACAATACATCATTTTCCTCAGCATTCCCCCTAGGCTGGCACGCAGCAGCTGCTGACTCAGCACACTGTACTCGGAGGTGCTTAACTCTCCTTATGCTCTACCCAAGGAGCATATGGATCAGATCCAGGGCTCTGGATGGCAGTCTCAGTTAAGTTCTGAGAATTCCACATTTTTGTCTCTAGCCTCAAGGGGAAGGAAAAAAAAAAAAAAAAAAGGAAAAAACCCCCTCAAAACCCTGAAGTACTACAGGTCTGGTTTCCTTGTTACCTTTTGTACAAACAGAATGATGCGTCCTAACGACTGTCATCATTTTTGAAGTAAATTGTCATACCTAACACTATTGTGGCTATAGTATAATAGGGTATACTACTGTTGTTCTTGCCTACCATAAAACTTATCTACCTTCCTTGCCCCCCATTTTATTTTCTTAACAACTATTCACAGAAACCACCATAAAATACCTGCATGTGCAAAACCTGGCTCAAAACTCCTTTGTTAGTAACAGATGAACTAAGCAAATCCATCAAAATGAGGAACTCCCAGGTGCAAAGCATCATTCCAGCCATAACTTTAAACCATTGCTCAGAAGCAATGATGTTCTGGAGGAGCGCATGAGCCATCTCCTATGTCTGTTTTATTCAAATACTGGAAGGATGATAATTGGAAATTAGTCAGCTCTATCTCAAAAGTAGACCAAAATCCTGTGTGTGCCAATAATATGAACCCATTGGCACTATGAGAGATAAAGGAGCAGGGCTGGCCCCTGGTTACCTTATCTAATCTCTCACAGAGTGACTCTCTTATCTATGCATGCTCTGTTCCCTTATGCCACTTGCCAGTA
>NW_010336339.1:0-2477 GCF_000700745.2 Antrostomus carolinensis | reverse complement strand
TATTTTTATATACTGCATAGTCTAAAATTACACAGCCTGCTACATGCCAGGAAGCCTTTAGCATACATGACTTACTAGCCAGTTAACCAAGGTATGTTTACACTTGTGTTCCATTAACTCCAGACAGACTTTCTACCTTGAAGATAATTATTTTCTACTGCAAATTAGATCATGAAGTTATGTTTCTATCTTGTAATTGTGATTTTAATAACCACAGTCTGAAAGATTCTAGTTTTACATGCTTTTATTCAGTGAGTTTAAAGATCAGGTACTATATGTTGTACAACCTATGCCAGTATTTACAGAGGTAGCATGACAGAATAAAAATGAAATGAATGCATTTTTAAAAGGTTTTGCTTATTTTTTTTTTTTTTTTTACATAATGGCATTTCCCTTTGCATCTGCAGAACTCAAGAGTCTTTTACAAATCTGAACAAGCCTCCTCTTCTCTTTCTTACATAGCAGACGCCAAAAGTATAAAAATACATACAAAAAAGTATATATTTATAAACTATAAATAAGATGAAAAAACAGGGTTCCTGACCATCAGGCCTAAATCTACCCCATCTCTTTTATGCCTTAACAAGAGTATTCTAACTCCCAATACACACGCCAATTGAGCTTTTTAAGTTTATATAAATAAATTAGTAAGAATGAGAATAAAAAACAGCATTTGCTTAGAACTACCAAAGCCATCAGAAATATATGTTGCCAGAAGAATAATTTTATAAGCTGTTGAATACTAGCAGTACAATGCTGGAATTTATAGGTTATGAGATACTCAGCCTAACAACATTCAAAGGCAGTACCATGAGCGTTAAGTCTGTTAGGATTTTCTACTAAGGGTACCAGTGAAAATCCTTATCAACTGAGCAGACAATACTTACTGAATAAAATATTTAAGCCACACCACATTTTTCAGAAGGTGATCTCTTGCAAACAGTAGGATGGCTACTAGATTTTTGACAATGTTTATTTTGGTAAACTCAAGGAGACAGGGTGGAAATTCAGCATACTGAAATGAAAATTTAAAATAAAAATGCTTCTGTCAACTTTCTGTAAAGCCAAGCCAAATTAAATTCTTTAATATACATAGCAGACAGCAAACAGGCTTCTTCCCAATAATACTAATCAACCTTCTATCTGAAGCGGAAATGATTTTGCATATCTGAGACCTCCATCTGCAGTATTACACTTGTGATTTTTTTTTTACATTAATGATTCAGTTTCAAAAGCACTTGACCTTTACCTCTTCGCACCATGCAGTCTTTCCTCAATGCAACTGTTACGTAGAACTAGAAATGATATGCTAGTAGCAGACACAAAATACACTACCTTGATTCTTATACTACACTTTCCTATGAAGAGTCATGTACAGCAAAGATAACCTAAAACCAAATGTGGTGAGAGAGAGAATGACAAAGCGGTAATTATTTAATTTAACAAATTACAGTCCTTTCTCACAGAAAACAAAAAAACTTTCTTTTAAGAAAGCATTTTATTTAAACACATTATCTTGTCTCTTAAATTGCAAATTTACTTAAAATATATTTACAATGTGATATGGAATGAGATCAACTTAACACATTAATAATTAATCTAGAAAACAAAGTCTACAAGGAATTTTGAGAGGAGGAAAATATTCTCAGCAGGATTCCGTACTAACTAGGTACAGATAATGATTTTAACACTCAGATAAAAGCAAGTGCACTGAACAGATAGAAAGAATGACATTAACATAGCCTAGAGCACACACTGCTAAAGTATGATGTTACAACATTGTCTTGTCTACAATGGGGACACACAAGTTCAGATAAAACAAGTAACCTACATAAGTTGTCAAAACACTCCTTAACCAAAATCAGTTTTGGTTTTGTAAGATTTGATAAAGTAAATTAGCTTTCTCAGTTTTTATCTCTGCATAATTATGTGTCAATAGAATCAGAAACGTCCAGGTAAGAAAAATGTGCATTATTATCAAGAATGAAATATCAGCACACTCTAAATTGAACAGTTTCCAACAGAAAGGATTTCCAAAATTCACAAAGTGGAAGGTGAATGAGGTATTGTAGAGAATTCATCCTTTATACTAGATTTGTCATCTGTATGATTAATGTCAGAGGCCGTCCCTGTAAGAAATTATGTAAGCTAAAATTTAAAAATTAGATGTACAGACAGGTAAACAGTTCTCATGATTATAAAACAGTGACAGAAGTATTTAGACCTGGGGGGGGAGGTGGGGAACGACAAACCAAAACCCAGCAAAACACCTCTTTAGGAACTGTTAGTTGATAAATACAATAAATTCAACTTTGGAGAATTTGCCAAGGGTGAGAAAGAAAACTCATTCCAAAGGTGGCATCACTTCAGGGTTTCCCTGTCACTAGGGGAGAAGCACAGAGCATATAGCCCAGGAAGTATCAACCCTGTTATTCCCAGTACAAGCCACAGAATCACAGCATGTTAGGGATTGGAAG
>NW_010336338.1:0-15155 GCF_000700745.2 Antrostomus carolinensis | reverse complement strand
AAACCTTGCCATGCAAACCCAATACAACTAGAGACCTGCTTACTCCACAGCAAATGGTACAAGTCTCTCATTGCAGCTGTGGGTTGAGGAGCAATCTGCAGCAAGAATTAAAGTTTTGGGTACGTGATGAAGAAAACAGTTCTTCACCTGATGTTTTCTCATGCCTTGTAGCTCTTCACAAGTGTCAGAGCAACACTATCTAACTTTTTTATCCCTTCCAGCACATATGAACTCTGTGAAGCCAAATACTACATAAAAGGCATTTAATAGTCTGTAATTTTATATTATACATTCCTCTTTACATTACGCATTTGTAATGTAAATATATGTAACATCTCTCATCTAAAATACTGATATAGCTATCATAGCCATCTTTACATCATAATGTCTCTGATTTGCTTGGTTTATAGTTTGCAGCCTTATATTTTATAATTGCATAACCTATTCTTTTTTTCCTCTTTCACACATATTTTTTAAACCAGTGTAATTCCTTTAAACTCAGAATATGTTTTTGCTTTGCATCAGAATAGGAGTCAAACCACCTCACAAACACCTAGAGAAAGGAAATTAAATGCTGAAAAGCTAGTACTTTCAGTTCTTCAGTTGCTTTCTTTAAGAAACTGGAATTTCATTCTTGGATGCTGAGAAAAAGGAAAAAGATTACAGTACCAAGAGTATGAAAGACATTGTAGTTCTTCAGTTGATGCCCTTTTTAACTAATAAATTAGTTCCACTGTAGCTTCAATCCTGTTTTGTTGCTGTAAGTATTATTCATGTATGTCTGCCTTCAGGTCTAAATTAGATGCAGTCTCTGAGTACCAAGTGAGTTCATACTGACATGTAGCCTAAGGTAAGATGGTGGTTGCAGATAATTATTTTGGGTGACATTTTCTATTGCACATCCTTTTGAGAAGCACAGAAGCCCCGCAGGGGCTTTCTAAATGATGACTACCCAGTAGAAAACATCCAAGGAGAAGAGCAGGTAATAAAGAGAGCCTTTAGAGAGACTCAGCATATACCTTTGCTGTAAATTGAATTGATATGACAATAGGGCTGCTTTTCCTTTTGTTTTCCTTGCCTCCACTCAAAACAGATCTTCTCTATTTTATATTTGCAATGTCTAGCAACACTGAGAGACTTAACTACATACTTGCAGAACTAGGAGTTTCCAGAGTGAATCAGTCCTTCATCTCAATCTGAAAACCAGACAACATTAATTATATAATGAATAAACACTTATGCTGCTTTAGTGAAAAATGCGGTTTGGCTTAAAAAAATGACGTATGTATAAAAATTTCCTCAATGACTAAACTTTCTTTAAACCAAGGGTATACTAAGAAAGGAAATTCAAAACTAAATTTGTGATTGTTCAGTTTTAACTTTACTATCAGCCTTCAGTCAGTAGCATGCAAGTACAACAACACTAGAAGACATTAATTTGTATGAGCATAACTCATGACTTACTGAAGCAATCCTGTTACTCTTACTTGTCTACATACCTCCAACCACCATAATAGCAAGATACACCTGTGCAGGATAACAGAAAAACAATTCTACCTTGTTTTAAAGTGTATAGTGGATGATAAACTGGAAAGATTTTTTATTTTGCTTCTGTCTGTAAAGTCTGTAAAAACTGGAGTTTTAATGTGGGTCAAAACATTCCAGCCAAGGACAAAGGCTGCCTTAGAGAAACCGCAGAGATTGTATCAATGCAATGAAAAAGTGGAAAAGTCTTGGTATTTTAACAGATATTTTAATGTCACATTAAAAATATCAAATATTACATACACATAATAATTAATTACATATTCAAACTATATTTCAAGTCTTATAGTTTTGAGAGATTGGATATTTCACACTCACATTACTGGATCAGAAAGAGCAATCCACTTCACAGAAAATTCTTTGGCCTGTCATAACTTTTGCAGATTCACATTCTAATGTTTTGTACTTATCAACATTCCATCATGAGTAATTAATCTGAGAACTGTAATTCAGTAATATGCATGTAATTATCTATCCCACTGAGCCTTAGGCAGCAAGGTATTTAAGTCTTGAGAAGTCATCATAACTATATATTTTATGGTTTTCAACACTTAAATGTTATGCCACAAATAATTTTGTATTCTTCTGGTGTATCAATTCACTTTTTTTCTGAATAGTGTTTAAGCAAAGGAAAAACACACATGTGAAGTGCTGCATGAGGCATTATCATTATCATGTAAGTTTAAACCAAAAAATACGTTTAAATTGAAAAATATTTTTAAATAAGCAGATATTTAAATCAGCAGAAATTATTTATCCACAAACCTATAAAACCTGTGAAATGCCATATAAGTTGGCTTATGGTGGGGATGACTTTTAAATTTGCTGAACTCATATAACTATTTACTGAATACTTCCTCAAACAAGATTACCTAAAAAAATTATTATCTTAAAATAGCTATTAATGTCAGGGTCAGGTTCTGACAAAGTTTATTTGACCCAATATCTTTTATGCTGAACAAAACTTAAAGTAATGGTAAATAATAAATTTAAATACCAAGTTGTCTTCCTACAAAAGCAAACAAACAAACCAAACCCACAAGTAGTCATGATGAAAGTAATGCCTCCGATGTCTCAGGAATCTAGAGTGAAATTAAGGATATCAAGTTAGACCTATGTTGTCTTTATTAAAGTTTTTCCCACTAATCACATCTTGGTCAATGTCCTCATCATCCAGCCTTCAGACATGAACAGAATATTACAGAACTTCTGAAAAATTATTAATTAACCTTCCACAGCTTAGTTCAGAGGTTGTTAAATTTTGCCCACTAGAACTGACTCTTTAATCCTATTTCGATCTGTCCTACATTTGGGAACTGGTGTAATCCTGTTTCAGCCTACTCTTGCATGCAGGAACAGGTACTGCTTCTAAATCTATCACATAGGTCTCCACCTTCCTGATGTCTACCCATGCCCTTGTGGTGTTGGTGCAGCCAGTGTAATAGCAGACATTAGTGTCAAGTCTGACCTTGAATACAATCACCAATCATTGCTCATGGAGGTCTTCTGATAAAGGAAAATTTCCGTATGTCCATTCCCATTGCACACTTTGGTGTCTTCCAATAGTTTTATACCTCCTATTTTCACATCAATAAGGTTCATTGTGGTGATAGTCTACAGCCATAGCAGCAGACCATGCTACAGTAGTATAACCCAGTAGTCTCTCCTTATGCTCTTGAACCCCAAAAGATTATTAACTCTTGTTGTGACTCTATAGTCCTGTCTGTTCTGGGTTTTTTTTAATTAGTATTTTTTCATCCTATAGTCACACTGACATGAATAATTTCAGATACTGAAAGGAAGGAAGGAAGGGTTATTTTTAACAATCATCACTCTAGCAGCAGTTCAAGGCAGGACACCATTGCACGACTGATGTATGGCTCTTCCAGGAGAGCAAGCTGAATGTTTCTTCATGTAACAAAAACCCATATTTTAACAGAACGAACCATTTCATTAGATTGAGAATACCTAGGAAAAAAATGAGTGACTTTTAGTCCCCTTATCTTGCAAAATGTTCTATTTCTCTCTTAGTGGGACTTGGTCACTCTATCACATTATGAAAACTGGAACTACAATTTAGATCTGACTTTGTAACAGAACTAAAACTTTTTCAGGTTTGGAAAAGTACCAAATGCATATCAATAGAATAGTTCAGTTACGAGGTGAACTTGTGAAAGCAAAGTTTTCCTTTTTGATTGCTTGGAGTCTCCTCCTGTAAAATTCTTCATATACTAAGCTGTGATAAACTAAAATGTGCAAAGTTGTGCCTGGCACAACATTTACTACTCTGAACTGCCTGATGTCAGATCATGCAAATGTTAATTATTTCAGCTCTCATAATGCCAAGAATAATGATCTGATTGCTTGCCTTCAGCAAGTGTTATTGTAAGAAAAACTTTCCTTTAAGTCTGTGTACAAATGCCTAAGGTAAGATGGTAAGATTAGAATTCACTTACTCTTCTACATGACCAGCTCATCTTTAAAATCATGGACAAGGGGTTATTATGGGATCATTCTATGCCCTTCTCTAAAGCCTGACATGTCTTATATAGCCTTGGGTCTCATCTGCATTAAATGTTGCTTTTTTCATCATTTCATCCTTGGATTTCATAACGTGCTACACTTTAAATCCCTCAAATCTGCTTGCAATAAATATTTGTATGTTCATGGGTCTGATATATCCATTGTAATTTTGGAAGTGCTTTTCAAAACTTTTAGACAAGGTTACCTCAAAGTTCCCAGTACTTCAACCTTTTCTCCATGCATATCATGATGAGATTTTAATTATTATTTTTTTAGGAAACGGTATCCAGTAGTTCCTTCTTGATTTGAACATGGCTATGTTTTATTTCTGTTGCAGCTCTATAAGAAGTTATAAAATTGTTTTCCTTCATGGCAGACAAAATCATCTATCTTTTCTTAAATATACTTGCCTTGGTCAGTGACTACTGGTATCATTAAAATTTGTATAGTTGTTTTATAATGTTTCATTCTGGACTGTCATAACATCATGCAGTGATAAAACCACTGTCATGATAGGTTCTTTCACAACATGTATCGCAGTGTCTCATGTGGGATGTGCTGTATAAAAAGAATTTTCTCTAGGAAGTTCTACAATTTTTTGTTTTGTTGCTCTAGGAGGTCTTACGTTGTCTACAGCTTCACTTCTTTGCTTGACTCAATTTGATAGACTATCTTCCATGCATTGGACTTCTTTCACTTCAAACAGAATCTCATCTGGACTGGGTCTGTTATTTTCTTCTTGATCATTTGACAATACTTTTTTCACTATTTCATCATGTACTGCTGGAGTTAGTGCTGCTAATACCATATCACCTGGTTTTATATGTATGCCTACTGTATCTCCATGTTTTCTCATTCTTTTCTTAAAACATTTCACTTACTGACCTGATTCCAAAAGGCATATGGAGAAATTCATATCTGCTCCAGGGTGTATGGAAAGGGCACATGTCACATGATTTCTCATCTAAATCTGACTTGCCAATATTTATCTGTCTAATCTGCAATAGGAAGTATGGGGGGTTTTTTACCAGGTTTTCAGAACTGACACATTCAGACAAGATAGAGTAATGCTATTTTAGTGTATTGTGGAATCCAGGTAAATCCCAGCCCTGCTGTTTGTCTTTTGGACTATGACTGTTAAACCCATGAAATAGCTTTCCCTCCCGAGATATCACTCAGCTGTTTGGAGGAGAAAGTATAGCAAATATTCCTTCAACCAGAATACTGATATAGCAGACAAAAATCCTTCAGCTGATCATAGTCTCAGTTCATGGATGCAGCTCTATCTGCATGATGAACTTTTAGAATCACTCTTCCTCTCTGTCTTTCCCTTCTTAACAGCAAAGTCAGCTAAAATGCAAATGTTCTTTTTCTATTTAACTTAACTGAGACAAGAAATGCTTGTGAATGTATATTTACTACCTGAGATTTGATTTCCTGTCTTAAGCCTACTTTCATTTAACACGTAAGGAAAATACAGTGGAGGAAATCTCTTTCTTTCTCATCAAGTATCTAGTCTCTTCTAGAACATTAACAGCAACTGAATCAGACCTTTTTTCATGGGAAGACTTGTAATTTTTAGAAGGCCAACTGAAAAAGAATTAGTCTAGTTTTATTATAAAGCTGAACATTTTCTCATCTATTTTAAATTGTGTAAAGTCTTTCTATACCTTACAGAATATCTCGTATTATTTACAAAATGATATGTATCTATAAGAAGACACTGCTCATGTTAAAATCCAGCCTGGAATTTCTAATTTGGCATATATGTACATTTGGATATATGAGTCCTGATCTTTCTTCCACCAGATGATAACAGCCAGATAGCAGAAAGCTGAGAACATAAGCCAGCTTCTTCCAGAAAGAAGTACAATCCTTTCCAAAACTAATCAACATTAAAGGTGGCTAAAACTTGTCTCCTAGTTACCAATGAAGCTGTCTTGCTTCACATTTCTCAGCTAGCTCGATAACAGTTAGCTTTCTTTATGTCCCACTTTATTGTACAGTACACACATGTCTTTTATCACACTGAAAAAACAAAAAACCAACAAACAAAAAAACGAAAACAAAAACCTCACATTTAATTTTATGTATCTATGAAAGTTGGACAGAACTTGCTTGAATGTCTCTGCTATCATGAGTAAGATCTTCTATCATTTTGTTTTGGTTTTGAGGTCTGAGATGGTGTGCTTTAACGCTTAAAATATTTTGTTTTCCTTTGTGTTAATCTCAGTATTTGAATACTTTTTTTTAGTCTAGTTCTGTTACTTGTCTATCTAGTCTTCTCCCTGATGTAAGCTTTCACTGATTTGATATTATCCAAACACTTCTTTTATGATCATAGTCATTCTGAGTGTTGTTCAAAACTCATTCAAAAGAGAGCATTTCCAATTGGCTGCTTTGGAAATTTGTTGTAGACATCATAGAATAATAGAATAGTTTGGTTGGAAAAGACCATTACGATCATCTAGTCCAACCATAAGCGTAGCTTTTCCAAGTTCACCACTGAACCATGTCCCAAAGTACACCACATCTACATATTCTTTAAAGACCTCCAGTGATGGTGACTCCACCACTGCCCTGGACAGCCCGTTGCAATACTTGACAACCCTTTCAGTGATCTTACCTAAACCTTCCCTGGTGCAACTTAAGGCCATTCCCTCTTGTCCTATCACTTGTTATTTGGGAGAAGAGACCAACACCCACCTCTCTACAACCTCCTTTCAGGTAGTTGCAGAGAGTGATAAGGTCTCCCCCCAGCCTCCTTTTCTTCAGACTAAACAATCTCAGTTTCCTCAGCCGCTCCTCAGAAGACTTGTTCTCCAGGCCCTTCACTAGCTCCGTTGCCCTTCTTTGCACATGCTCCAGCAACTCAATATCCTTCTTCTAGTGAGGGGCCCAAAACTGAACACAGTACTCGAGGTGCAGCCTCACTAGTGCCAAGTAGAGGGGCACAGTCACTTCCCTAGTCTTGCTGGCCACACTATTTCTGATATAGGCCAGGATGCTGTTGGCCTTCTTGGCCACTTGGGTACACTGCTGGCTCACGTTCAGCCAGCTGTTGACCAGTACCTCCAGGTCCTTTTCTGCAGAGCAGTTTTCCAGCCACTACTCCCCAAGTCTGTAGTGTTGTGTGCCCCTCTGCCCCAAGCCTGTAGCATTGCTTGTGACCAAAGTGCAGGACCTAGCACTTGGCCTTGTTGAACCTCACACAATTGGCCTCAGCCCATGGATCCAGCCTATCCAGATCCCTTTGCAGACCCTTCCTACCCCCAAGCAGATCAACACTCCCACCCAGCTTGGTGTCATCTGCAAACTTACTGAGGGTGCACTCAATCCTCTCATCCAGACCATTGATAAAGATATTAAACAGAGCTGGCCCCAAAACTGAGCCCTGGGGAACACCTCATGTGACCGGCTGCCAAGTGGATTTAGCCCCATTCACCACAACTCTCTGGGCTTGGCCATGCAGCCAGTTTTTTACCCAGCAAAGAGTACACCTGTCTGAACCTTGAACCGCCACCTTCTCTAGGAGAACGCTGTGGCAGACAGTGTCAAAGGCCTTGCTAAAGTCCAGGTAGACAACAACCACAGCCTTACCCTCATCCACTAGGTGGGTTACCTGATCATAGAAGGACATCAGGTGAGTCAAGCAGGACCTGCCTTTCATGAACCCATGTTGGCTGGACCTGATTCCCTGGTTGTCCTGCATATGCCACATGAGTGCACTCAAGATGAACCACTCCATGATCTTTCCTGGTACCGAGGTCAGGTTGGCAGGTCTGTAGTTCCCTGGATCCTCCTTACGGCCCTTCTTGTAGATCTTCTTCTTCTCTCCCACCTCTCCTACTGTTTGTGGTTAATAGACAAATGTTAAGTCTCTTGTGCTTTCTTCCAGTCTGCTCCTGATGTTTCATACAATAAGAAAGAGAAAGAAGCAGAACTTAATGAGTTTGAAGTGTAGTAGTAAAATTCAAGTCTTGAAAAAATTTAGAAAATGTATAATATTTTCCAGTTCTTCTACTGCCTTAAGTTTTCTGGACTCAAAGTAACTCAAAGCCATTCATCCAATCATAGAAAGTTCATTGGGCTGGTCAAGCATAATTTGGCTCAATAAATGTACTGACTGCTTCTGGTCACCCTTGTAAATGTCCAGTCTGTATTACCTGGTTGGTCCCTTTTCAATACTAAAGCCCATCCTATCCACTGAAGTAGATCTAACATATATGTTGAAGCAGCCACAGATTTATTGTTCTGCCCCAAGTGGCATAGATCAGGCACAGGGCCTCTGACAAAGGATCTCTGAAAAACCTTGAGAACATCATTTGCTTCTCCCTTTATTCCCTTTTTCCTCCTCAATCTTTTCCAAGTTCTACACCTTTGCCACCTTATTTCCTCCTAAAATAAGTCTGTCCCTGTCTACCCCTAACCATTTTTATTGGTTTTGTTAACTTTAAAGATTTATTTGTTATTTACAAGAGACTGTCCTGGAAATGTCTCCCTTATTAATGAATCCTGTTAAGGTCACACCACCCTGCCCCTGTTTGGGCTATTGGCCTATTTCTTGCCTTTTTTGAAGTGTGGCATTTGCCTTTTTCCAGTCAAAAAGAAGCTCCCCTGGTCTCTCCAGCCATTCAAAGGTCATAGAGAACAACCTCAAAATAATATCAAACTGCTCTCTTACCACCTCTGATTGCATCTTGTCTGGTCCCATAGGAAGTTGTGATATTTCTTTTAACATTAGGAGTTTACATTTCCGGCCATCACTATGCAAGTTTAATACTCAAAGAAAACCAGGCATAACTCACTAAATTCCTTGACATTTTCCCTTTTGGACAATAGGAATATTGCTTTATTTGTTTATTTATTTATTTAAGTCAAGACAAGAGTAACAGTATCGTGACCTTAAATCTGATTTCAAAAGTTTTTTGTTTTGTTAAGGCACTGCAAAGAAATAGACAAAAAAGACCTTTGAGGTTACAGTAACTCCAGCATCTGATCTGGATGGTATCCATAAAGGGGGTAGATCTACAAAAGGTAGAAGAAAACACAGGAAGGAAATAATGCAATGGTGCTCTGAAAATCTGTGCAATGGTGTTCTGAAAATCTATGCAATGTTAACAGTTGATATTTTGGAGCCTTATAAAATTGGGTTATAGGGGTAGTAGGTAGGATAATCCATTTCTTCACTAGCGAAACAGCTAGAGTAAAAGAAATTAAACAAAATATAGAAACAAGAATTATTAAATATAGAATTCGATAGATTTGAAAGGAAGTAAATATTTATATAAGGTGAAATATTTATTTTGAATTGGAACTCTCTCTAAAGATGCATCTTAAAAGGTACTGTTACAATATTAATTAGAACCATTAAGAGTATACTTTAAACAGATGCAGTTTTAAAATTTCAGAAATCTAGCAAAAAGCTTTGGGGTTTGTTTTTTTCTGTTTGAGTTTTTTGTTAGTTTCTTGGCATTCAATTTTGGAGGTTTTTTTCCTTTTTTTACCTAGTATACCTCAGTTCATGTGACAAATGAAACTATCATCCTAGAGTGACAAGGAGTCACTTCTAACAGACATCTGGTGTGAAAAGTACTATTTGCCTTTGTCCAAGGCAAATAGTAAAAATGAAACTTGCTGCTAAATGATCTCACTGCAGTTTGAGTACTTCCAACTGCAAAAGTTTAAAAGGACCTAGTTATGTCTGGACTTACAGTGATTAAATTTGACAACTGTGTAAATAAAACCAGATCTATGTCTTAAGTAAATTATTGAAGTCATAGAGTGCATCAAGTTATTTTGGTTTGACTTGGGGTATTTGCAATTATTTTTTTTTTTATTTCTTTAAAAGGCCATTATTCTGAGAATGATTGTTTTTAAAAAATATATTAACAAAACCTTAACAGCTGAATGTGGTTTTCCTACCTAAACCATGTGCATAGTAATGTTATGCCCCAACCTTTATATATCAAGCAACTACGTATTAATAACCCAAAGTGAACTGAGTTGAAGCTTAAGCCATCCTGACCTCAGTTAAAATTAAATTCTAATATTTGTTTTCAAAAGAGCACGTAAACCAAGTTTATGGAAACAATTTCATGCCACTGTTTTTGTGAAAGATCAGTTAGTTCTGTGGGCAGGAAGTGGTTACTGGTTTTTTTTTTTTTTTTGAGGGTTCATTTTGTTTCTTGGTCAGGTTTTGTTCAAAATTTTTAGAGAAAAGTTAAATTTAAACAAATTACCTCAAGATAAAATCAACACTCACACTACCATTGCAGCATCTGGAAACACAGTTGTGATTTTTTACAGCCTGACTTTAGAGGTCTTTATTTTCTGTTAATTGGCACTTACTGCTGCTTTACTTGTTTCCTGGTTTTAATTTTTGGTTTTGATGCACTTAAATCAACAGGAAGACAGGGATGAAAAGGCAGAAAAAAAAGAGGTTTTTTAGATGTATATAATCAATCTGGTTATGATTTTTTCTTTTGATCTAGTGTTGTTCAAAATAAAGTAACAATTTCAATTTAATCTGCGGCAGTTGTAAAGCTATTTTGATCCTAGATATGTCTTGTGCATAAGAATGTCTTCTAAAAACAGAAAAACAAAATAGAAAAAAAGAAAAAGGACACTATTTCCATAAGGAACATATTGCCCATATTGTTAGTGGACAATAACAATACCAACTTCACTACAAAATCACACTCTTTTTTTTCCTATCAACTGAAGAAGAGAAATGCATTAATAGCAACAAAGCTAATTTATGAACAGAATGTTCCCATTATATCACTTTCTCTCCTTTTTCCTTTGCCTTTTATCCTGACACTTGATTTTTACTATCACTTACGATACTTATGAAGAATAGTTTCTTTTTTCTTTACACCAATATCATCACTTTGCTCATCATCATACATTCACTCAGTCCAAAACCATATTTCAACCCTTTCAATAAAATTCTTCCATTTCCAGTTTTTATTTACCTCTCCCAGAAACATGTACTTTCTTCTTTTCCTTACCATAGCAAGTATCTAATTAATCGACACCTCTTGGTCCCTTGCTATTTGCCTTGTTCCTCAGAGCTGTTCCCTTCCACCTTCTAACAGGGAGCTTTGGCAATGCTATGCACTTTCATCTCCTGCTGAGGGATCTGCATCTTGGTAAGGATGGAGGTGCAGGACTGCATGGTCATATCAGGTATAGCAAAAGCTCTGCTGCAGGTTCCCATGGCACTTTTTGATAGTCAAAAAAATGATTGGCAGTTCATCATTGCATTACTTATCCAGAACATGACAAAGGACACATAAAATCCAATTTTCTGGTAGTAACAGTGTCATAAGTGCTAGCAATTTACAAAAGCAAAAATGTGATTAATTCAGCTGTGTTTGGACAATATGAATAAAGCATATAATCTACTGGACAAGAATGTTGTGTAAAAAGCCAAACTACAGGAGTTATCTCCCCATGATTCATATTCACTTAACTGGACTAGCACACAGAGCAGAAAGGTTGAAGCATCGTAATTTATTCACGTCTTTTCTCCCTGAAATTGTACACTGCCTTAGAATCAATGCCTGAAAGGAAGATGATTTCAGGGCTTGGACTGGTGTTGCAGCTACTGATGGATTTAACCACAGTCTCAGGAGCAAGAAAACAACTTTAGCTCCTGCAAGTGTTAAGTATTCTCCTGGTCCTGGTCCACGTGCTCCATGAATTCTGAAAAAGGGCTGTCCAGGGAGAGTAATTCACAGGGAAAGTAATCTTTTCTTTTAGTGACTGTGTAAAATTACCAGTAGTCTTCCAAGCCATCTGTTTTAAATTTTGATCGTATATAGTGTATCCATAGTGAGGTACTTTGACAGTGAACTACACCACCACTGTATACAGAATATTTATTCCAGCAAAAGTTCATTAGTATTCACGGGGATCCTCTGACTCTGTGATCTAGCAGAAAATGTAAAATTGTTCTTAGATTTTATAAGAAAGTATAAATTTAATGAGATGATACAATGAAAATCCTAAAAAAATGATGGCTACCATGTTTTGTACTCTGGCATACGTTTTATTTATATCTACAGAAATGAAGGCTAGTCACCTAACTTTTCATCAAGTCAGCATTTTCTGAAACACAGAACGTGAAAAGTGTTTACTAATGATTTTTTGACACCCATCCTAATATATGTAGAAAGAGAACAGCAAGGAAAAATAAATACATCACGTTCTATAGTATGACATTCAGATCCCAGTTTATTCACTTCAATAAAGCTTCTTTCAGACTACATACCATTATGCTTTTGACATCTTGGTAAAAAGAGAATGTCTTAATGTCCTTCAGGAATTTAGAAATTTAATTTGGATTTTTTTTTTTTAATAAAGTAATGGAAAAGAGAGAAATATACCAAATCTGTTTAAAATTACAGAAAATAGATACTTCACTAAGAGTTCTTGTGCTTAATTTGAACTCAAGCCAAATGTCTGTCTACTACAAAATGAAATTTCCTAATTCCAAAACATTTTGCAGAAGAAATTAATATTGATAGATAGAGAAGAACCAATTATGGAACAAAAATGCACTGGTTGCTTAGGTGCGAACGGTCACAGGCTACTTTTATTTAGTATACTTGCTGCTCATAAAAGCCAATTTTATAAACCTTGAAAGTAGGCATGAGCAAGCTCACTCTGGAGAAAGTTGAAATGGGCAAATATGAACATGACCAGGAATGATTAAAATATTTTAATTGTTGCTCAAAAATAAATAGTCATTAAAAGAATCTGGTCTGCTTAAAAACACACTATAAAAACTTCAAAATCTTATAAAGCTGCAGGTAACTGAAACAATAGAATACTTAAAAAAAAATAAATTGCATTAGATTTATGAATGTTTTAAGTGTAAAGAATTTGAAAGAACATTATCAACACATTGCTGGGAAGAAATGTGGCCATTTGCTCGTTTAGTTTCAATAGTTTTTTTCTCCTGTATTTGGAAATTGCCAGATACATTCAGATCACAGAATGATGATGACATGGTTTCCATTCCAGAATTCGTTACAGAACTATTAGTTATCTTTAAATCCAGAAAATTATGTTTCATCTCAGAGTTTCTGAAGAACTAGCAGCGATGTTCTCCAGGGATGTTCTCAGTTGCTAAAATTTGGAGAGTGGCCTTCAGTAAGTCCTGAACTGGAGCAAGATTTTCAGAAGGCTAGAATTTTCAGAGGGAGAAATTGCTCAGTTCACATTGGTTAAATCAAATCAGGATTGAAGTGGTTTATTGATTTATTAAGAAGACAAAATTAAATGGAACTCACCACCCATATCGATAACAAGAGATCAACCTCAATGCTAGGCACTTGCATTAATAAATGCTTCCAAAATTTCTAAATCTCCTTCTAGAATTAATCCCAAAAGAGCACACCTCTGCTGTGGGAGATGTGTGCCCTGGCTGACCCCAACATTCCCCAGGGGTGGGTGACAGCCCTCAGGAGGTGAGCCTGCTGCAGGTCCCTGGGTGCCCCATGCTGGCCGTGTGCAAGCTGGAGGCAGTGGTTGGGGGTGCCCATGGCCATGAGGCGATATCTGTCAGGGTCATGCCAGCCCTTCTGCTGCCCCACTCCCCTCTTCTCCCATACACTACAAATCCTTGTGTTTCACTTGCATTTCTGTGTAGCTGATTTTTACTTTTTTTTTTTTTTTCTCTCTCTAAGTCTCCTGATATTTCCTCAGTTACTGTTTAATCGAGCTAGTGGTTGTCTTCCTCTTCACTTAGATCAGTTTGGGGCAAATGTCATCTCAGGCAGTTTGGATAACCCACTCAAGCACATGGTTGCTGTCTTGTCGGTTGTTGTTTTCCCAGCCTGTTCACCAAGGATGGCCCCTATAAGCACATCCATTAGGAAAAAAATAAAGACTATATAAATAATTGAAAATGGTAAAAGGACCAGGCTGTGTAACAATAGTCCTGTTGTAATTATTTTAAATTGCAGGAAAAAATAGTGAAATTTCTGGTGCAGAGCTTGACTGATCAAGAAAGAACATGGGGATAATTTCACTAATGTCACCATGACTTTACTGAAAATATGTATTCTTTTTTATATTTTAACACCATATAATAAGATTGAACTGATATAACATGCTTCTGCAAGGCACTTGATTCATTCCAAGTAGAAATTTGGTTAAGAAACTGTCTTATGACATTGGTATGGTGCACGCCAAATGGATTAAAAACTAGTCTCCAAGGACTGATAAATGGGAAGTAATAATACAGCAGGTGTATGTCTTTTGTGCAGTTCACTGCAGAATCAGTTTTTTAATCACTGTTTTACCCAGTTGGAAAGAAAACAAAAATCACTGATAAATTCTGTGGATGGCACAAAGATGCTCAGTCTCGTGAATAATGAAGAAAACAGGCCATTGATATTAAAATAGAAAATAAATACTAAAATAGGGAGTCAGAGTAGAAGTGTGACTGCTCTAAGTACAACACCTAACATGTTGGTGATCAGCTTTCATCAGCATGGGAGAGAAAGGTGTAATAAAATCTGAAGGCTGGAAGCTGAAGTGAGAAAAAGCAAACCTCAAAATAGAGCACTTTTTTAACAGCGAGGCCATTAGGAATCCTTTACCAAAAGTTTCAGTCAAAATTTCTAAAGTAAGCATTGGATTTTATTATAAAGGGTATGTCCTAGTTCAACCCAGAATTAGTTCAATGAAGTTCCGTGGTCCGTCATATCAAACCAGAGTGGAATTTTTTGTCTGGACCAGCCATGGAAGCCTCCAAACACAAAAAAATTTACAGTCACTTTGGATAAATACAATAAATCAAGAAAAAAATAAAAGTTTTTAATTTTATTCGAGTCCCTAGGAATTTATGCCTCATATTAATAAAAAAATATATAGAAATTATACAAATGCTCTTGTTGTGTCAGCACCTTTGGAAATTAGATTAGCAATATCTACCTAATGACAAGCTTGGCTTAATTTAGCCAACAGGGATAAGTACTTTTTCCCAGTGACATGTACAATTAAATAAATGAGGGAGTGAATGGGATTTAGAAAACTGAGTTTTGTACACCGCAGAATGTCTTTTTTATATA
>NW_010336337.1:10652-20699 GCF_000700745.2 Antrostomus carolinensis | reverse complement strand
CAAAACCAGTCTTCTATGATTCTATAATTCTATACCTGAGATGGAATAGTTTTTCTTTTGTTGAAGATGCAGCTGCAAGTTAACCTTATGATTCTCTGGATATGGGAGGAATCTTCTGTAAAATCTTGTATAAATTTGGCTGCCTACCACTCTGTATTCTTAATGAGTTTCTCTATATCCTCTCCCATCCCCGATTTTAATATACTTAGAAAGGGACATATAAGAAAATCATTATATCACACTCTAGGAGGCTTATTCCAGAATAAGGGGAAATAAAAAAGCCAAAAGATTTTTCCAGAAAGGAGAGATGGTTAGAGAAAATTAAGTCTGCCTTTTTATAGGTGACCTCATCACTCTCTTCAACTACCTGAAGGGAGGTTATAGCCAGGTGGGGGTTGGTCTCTTCTCCCAGGCAACCAACAATAGGACAAGGGGGCATGGGCTCAAGCTCTGCCAGGGGAGGTTTAGGTTAGATGTTAGGAAGAAATTCTTTACAGAGAGGGTAATCAGGCACTGGAACGGCCTACCCAGAGAGGTGGTGGATTCACCATCCCTGGAGGTTTTTAAAAAGAGATTGGACGTGGCCCTTAGTGCCATGATATAGTAATTGGAGTTGGATCAGGGGTTGGACTTGATGATCTTGGAGGTCTTTTCCAACCCAATCTATTCTATGATTCTATGATTCTATATGCTTAGACTGGAGTGTCCACGGAAGTAGTTTTTTAATGCTACAAAAGCCATGAGAAATTTTCTGATATTAGAATACACTTATTTCATTATAATATCTCAGTTTTTTCTAAGGATTTGAACTTTATAATGGTAGACAGACCACTGCCTTTAAATGTACATGAAGTCATAGAGAGATCAACTGGCTAGACTCAAGTTGGAAATACAATTCTCCTTTTATTTTGGGATTTTTTTGGACAGTTTTGTTCCACTGTGATTATTAAGAGATGGGTACAGATGGCCAATTGTAATCTGATGCTACTCTAATAAGACCTTTAATGGTGTTACAGTGGGAAAATGTTAATAATTTTTATGCACATTATTAACTCTGACTTTTGTGGTTACATTAATAACACAGCAACATGGGAAGTGGTAGAAATGAGAGACATTATGGGTAGAAAAGGAGGTACTAGTTTGACAGAGTTGTTGACCAAGATAGAAATTACCAGGGCAACAATGTCATAAACATAAAATAAAGGTATCAAGTCAGCAAAATCAGGATAAATGTGGAAAGAGTAAAAGTGATGAGTTGTTTGTTACAGAGGGATGAGGGTGGTGAAAATGAAGAAATTTGAAGGGAAAAAAGCAAATGTAAGAGACAATGAGTGATATGAAAAGGGCCTTTCATAGATGACAGCCAGGCAGCCCTGTTTCTGATGACCACAGCTAGGAGCATGACAATAAATGCACTGTTGGTCTGACAGCATGGGTTTCCAATATCAGGATATACTTAAATGCAATTAAAAAAAAAAATAAAATAAAAGAGAAACAACTTAAAGCTTTAATATTTTTGAGATTTCTCTAATTTGGGGAAAACAAAATTATTTGGAAATTCTCCAAATTTAATCACAATTTTGATCCCTAACTATACATTTTCTCTTGTCTTACCCATGATGAAACATGGGATTCTTTCAAAATAATTAATGCATCAAAGTAAAAAGCTACCAGAATCCCTCAATTAATACCTGCCACACTTGCCATGTGGCTTCTAGTAACACTTTTCAAACCTGTATTTTTTTTCAGGCATTTAAACATCTGTTATTAAAGAAGTATTCCTGGAGAGTAAATGAGTACTCCAGTCAGGTTTTTACCTGTGAATCATGAGGAAGAGGTGTTAACAAGTAAAATCTGCTGTGGTACAGGCATACAAAGAATTCCTTCAGTGCACTAATTTCATGAAGACCATTAATTCACTTTTTTTCTACACTGTTTATGGGCAGAGCCAAGAGAGAACTTTCATGTTCAATAACATCTCATGGTATTGAGATTCCTGCAGTAACATATATGTTTGCAGAACTCAAGACTGTAGTAATGAGTATAAAGAAAACTTACTACACCTTATTTATTGAGTAAAAATACAGGTGATATTTTATTTTTTATTCACTGTCTTACAGTGACAGAGATTCTTCAGTCATTTCTACAGATACATGGTTTTTCTGACAAATTTCAGGTCTGTAAGTTATTTTGTTCTTTAAATTTTAATTTAAATCACCGTCCATCAGTCTAATTAAAAGAGATTCTTCAGTCATTTCTACAGATACATGTTTTTTCTGACAAATTTCAGGTCTGTAAGTTCTTTTGTTCTTTAAATTTTAATTTAAAACACCGTCCATCAGTCTAATTAAGTGAAAAATCTTTCATCAAACACATGAAAGTTTTATGTGAATTATTTTTGGACCCCTATAACATTGTTATATTTGAAGTTCAATAAGATTTCTAGGTATCTTCTGGGTTACTGAAAACAGAAACTAAATCATAACCTTTCCACTGGTGTTTTGGTGAACACAGAATCATAGAATGACAGCATGGTGGGGGTTGGAGAGGGCATCCAGGCGGGTTTTGAACACCTCCAGAGAAGGAGACTCCACAGCCTCCCTGGGCAGCCTGTCCCAGGGCTCTGGGACACAGTAAAGTATGTCCTCACCTTTGAGTGAGACACCTCACAGTAAAGAATTTTTTCCTCATGTTTAAGTGGAACCTCATGTGTTCCTGCTTGTGTCTGTTGCCCCTTGTCCTATCGCTGGCCACCACTGAGAAGAGTCTGGCCCCATTCTCTTGACACCCGCCCTTTAGGTATTTATAAACATTGATAAGGTCCCATCTCAGTCTTCTCTGGGCTAAACAGACCCAACTCTCTGTTTTTCCACATGTGGGACATGCTTCAGTCCCTTAATCATCTTTGTATCCCTCCACTGGACTCTCTCCAGAAGTTCTCTATCTCTCTTGAACTGAAATTCAGTTTCTCTCTCTGCTGGATGGTTACAGAAACACAATAGCTGCACATTAACAAGTAGTCACTACTATTCAGTCTCCTCCATCACAAAAACATTGGTGGCTGAATAACTGAGCAGGGAGTATTACAAGTTCTAATTTTCACCAAGTTCTGAGTTAAAAGAGAAGGAAATATTCTGGTGACTTTAAATCTCTCGTGCAACCTCTGCAGCAGATGGTATGCAAGAGGGAAGGCACAGGAGCATCTCCCCCAACACTCCATGACTGTGAGCCTCTGCGGAACAGAGCAAGGACAACTCAGAGGTCTCTGAGACCAGAAATTATTATAACTGTTCTCTGATATCACTGTCAGCACAGCATAGGCCATCAAATATAATCTCCTCCATGGATCCCAGAGACCAATGACTGACTGACCAGGCAGTCTTAGTTCAAAAACACCAAGGGGTAGAGAAAGCTCTTACTCCACAGACAAAGAGGTCTAGTGGTTAAATGACCCTACTGGTTTGCCAAGAGAAACAAGGTATATTTTAACATCTTGGAAGAGTAAAAAATATAATCTGTTAACCTAAAAAAAGAAATTCAGGCTGAAATCTCAAAAGCCTGGAATCGGTACACTGGAGGCAAAGTCTTCATTTTTATGAAGGTGGGGAACAGAGAACTTATGAGGAATATCTACACTCCCTCATCATCAAACCAGGGTCACACAAGGCTTTAAAGGACTTCAGACCCAGCTACCTGCTATCCTTATCAAAGGGTGCCATCCTACGTGCTTCAGAGCAGAAATGAGCATGCATGATTCAAGAGGGCACAGACCAATAAAGCCCACAAATCCCCACATATCTGAGAAGCAGAGTCAGCTGCAAGTAAGGTTGAGTGGGATATGATTAATGCTTTAAAATATTCAGTCTTGTGCAGAAAAATCTGCACATCATCTGATAGGCAATTATGCTTAAATAATTCAGTGCTATCACTTAAAGGTGAAATAAGCATCTTGCATCTGAGTTTCTAAGTTGTTGTCAGCAGGTTTCTATTAGTAGGTAATGTAGTCCAGAAGTCCTTGTTCATTGAAAGAATCTTATTAAAGCAGTACATATTATTTTTATATGTCATTTTTCTTTACATGATCATTTTAGTAGTTTTCTGAGGCCCTGGTACTATTCATTTCCATAATACCACTGGCAATTGAGACAAAGACATAAGGGAATTATACTTTAACATATGAAAATACAGACTTTATTCATTTTGTGTGGGATCAATAGCTTCAATATGGAATACATTATGTATTAATCATAAACAAGTGCCTTCTGTTCTATATACACTAGGGAATGTTTCAAGAAACAGTCATAGAAACCAAGACCAAAAAAACCCAAAAGAAATAGTCCATCCTGGTAGCTCTTGCTTTTACTTCCAAAATACACTAAACATGTTTATCAAAACACCTTTTTAATGGATTTTGACTTAGAGGTTTGTATGCAAGTTATATACAGTGAATTCCACATGACATGACACATTTAATCTAGGAAGTTTTGAGGTCTGTCAGCAATCAGCATTCTCCTCGCTTCTCGATTTAGGTCAGACAGCAGGATGCTAATAATACAGATCATAGTCTGCATGGTAAATTTTCTTCTTTAATCCTAAAATATTTATCAAGGTCTCAGATCTCTAGATCCACCAATGGTAACGTCATTTGGAAGAAAGATATTTTCTAACTGAAACAGTGTTCTCTGATCATATTTTCATATTTTTTCTTCACAAGAGACACATAAAATAATGAGATTTTTATTCTTCTAGAAGCTACACATAAAGAGTGCCTGTACTTAAACCCTCAACTGAATCAGGACTTTATATCTTAAAGCAATTATGTTATTAAATCTTAATTCTTCAAGACATTTAATTACAGCGCATATCTCTTCATCTATAATGAAACTGAGAAGTACACTTTCCTGAATCAGGGTCACAGGGACAGTCCTCAATATCCATTTAATGTTACCATGACATAAGAGTATTTAAACCTTCAGTAAACAAATGGACCAGACTCTACTCTTAGTCTTCAAGAGCTCCAGAAGAATGATAACCTATCCTTTCATGTTCTCAGAAAAAAAATAAATATGAGCATCCTTTTTTTACAGCTCCCTTCCAAGAGTTTTTAACATTCATTGCTTTTAATTAGCCAGAACATAACTAGTATTTGTATTAAGAAAAGCTGATGCATTCAGTATATACATACCGAATTGAATAACTGTGTTTAAATTGTTACCATACTCTCCTTCCTTTCAGAGGATCAGGATCTGTGATTATGAACTCAAATTATTTTAATTAAAACATAATTAGATACTGAAATTAACATATCAAATGAGAGGTGACATTTTGTGTAAGAGACAAATACACAGTTTCAGAAGTAGCATTGCACACGTCCCACAGTGCATACCACCATAAATTCAGCAAAGGAAATATCACCAAAGGACTTACACTATGTTAGTATAGCAAAGGGCAGACACACGGGAGGGCAGATCAGAGCAGCATATATCAGCAAGATGCAGAAAGTACAGGGCCTTGATTAAGGCAGAAAAATTAACATCCTACACAATCATAAAAGCCACCTTCATGGAGTGACTCAGCTTTTCAAAAAGAAACTATGCATATGCATTTTTTCACACTGATTTACTGTCAGTAGTTGCTGCCACTGCACAAACTGCCTTGTTTTATGAGTTATTAAGTAATGTTAAGCTGGTTGTCTCACTTGCCACAAGGTCATCAATGTCACAACCCTCTGCACTGTACCTGTGGTGTTGAACAGTGGGATCTTGAGTACTTATACGAGTGTCTCAACCCATGTATTTAGACTTTGGAACCAAGTAAAAGAGTAGTAGAAGAAGCTTCAGCTTTGTTCTTCCAGTAATACCAGTCCTTGTATTACAAAATCAGAGGATAGTTGAGGCTGGAAGAGATATCTGAAGATCATGTGGTTGAATGCTCCATTCAGATTTGGATCTAAAGGGCCTTGTTTGGTCAACCTTTAAATATCATCAGGGATGGAGATTCCACAATCTTTCTGTGCAGCCTGTTCTGTTGTTTTATCACTATGATTGTGAAATCAGAATTTTTTATTTCCTGTTTTTTGGTTCTTCAAGGGCTTAATTGTTCTGTGTGGGGCTTCATGTCTGGAAACTTCTCTGTATAAAATATGTTTTGTGTTTCTTCAAATTATTCATTCACACTCTTTTCTAGAACTGAAATTTCTGGATCTAAGCAATGTTTTGTCTCCCTCAACATCTTTCAGTTCAGCTCCTCTATACCAAGTGAGTGAAATAGGGTTAAGGCATGAACTCAAACATGGGTCTGCTGTTGACTATACCATTTAACTCTAAGCATATTCCCTCACGTGGTTTTGCTCACGTTAGACAACAGTGTTCCAGGCAGGCATGGTTCACAAGATGGCATAGGCCAGGAGGCATTCTCACAATAGTCAAGTGTTATGAGAGGAACACAAACTTCTTATGACAAATCTGATGTGATAGGGTCTTAATCTGGTTAGAATTTCTAGATACGACACAGAATTTATTTTTATAAGTATACACAGTCTGAGATTCAAAGAATACTGCATTGTGCTTTTATATCCAACCAGTGAGTTCCTTGCACTGAAGTGCTTGTGCACCTCAAAGACAAAGATCAAAAAGAAAGTGCTGAAAACGGCAACACATTCCATATGTATGGAATGATACTGCAAACACGAGTTGTACAGACAGGGTGACAAAAGAGCTTATAGTGAATTTAAAGGTCTAAGAAAGCATCTGGACCTGCTCTTTCACAAAGTAGGGCATAAGTTTCTGGAATAAAGTTGGGGACTTACTTTTCTATTGAAAAGCATAATTAGGATCTCAGTCCACAAGAAGCAAGAAGTCTGCACCTTAAAAAATCAAATCCTATAACATTTGTTTATTACAATTACATTTCTGCTGAAATCTTCTTAACATTGTACTCATTCAGTAATTGATGACAGAAGCTCTTGTGAAATAGTGCCTGATTTCTATAGCAATAGAATATATTAGAAGTGACCAAATTTATGAGTTCTGCTCTTATCTCTAGAAAATATTGAATATCTGTAACAAGACTTTACTTCTTCTTACCTCAACTTTTGAATCTTCTTGATAAAGCTTATTTTAAGGAACACAGGAATTAACACAGGCATAGTTAACATGTGCATCCTCCAAAAAAGGCATAATAATTTCTAATAAATTAATTGTGCACATTTCTGTCTTAAAAATTAATCTAACGAGAAATAGTGGATTGTATTCACTGTTTCTTAACATGATAGCTATTCAGGGCATTCTCAGGGATACCATTTCTGGGACTGGCTAAATACTGAGGTTGTAATACAACATTGATCAAAAAGCTTTTTAAATTGCTCTAAACACCTTTTAAAAAGCCAAAAATACACAAACAGTTTTTGGATGCTATATTTTATTTAGAGGCCTTTGCCTTACTATACTAAGAGAGAGTCTTGTTATACTAAGAGAGAGAATCTTTCTATTTTTTAAGAAAGTGCTTCTTCCGAAGGGAAAACAGGATGAATGTCAGTCACAAATTTTTCCTCTCCACTTCATGTTTTGAAGGTGCTCTTCCATTTTAAACAAATTCTTATTTACTTCAAAGGAAAGCTGAAGGCTCAGCATCGAATTCTGTGTCTGTTTCTAAGTCACTGCAGTAACACTTCTAAATAGGTGTAGATAGATTTGGGGGCATAAGGAACATTTTTTTCACACTACCCCTCTCCTATTAGCTGCTGATACTAATAATATTTTTAATAAACTATGTCTTGACAGAATGTCTTACATAAACCTATTCCTTTCTACAGCCTTGAGGCTAATGTCAACAATATGTTTTCTTTCAATGTGATTCTAACAGTGGGTTAGCATATGTCCCCCTTTTTACCACTGTCACAGATATGGGGCTAACAGGGTAGAAATAAAAATCTGTCTGGTTCACAGTGCCAGCAATTCCCACAATTTAGTGCAAATCACAACAGATTTTTTTTTTTTTTTTCCTTAAAGTTCCATGTCCTGAATTAATGTGATTTATAGGGAGAAATACAGTCTCTTTCGGAACATAAACATTCTTAGTCAGGTGGACATAGAAGAAAACTAGAAAGCACAACCAAAATGTACCTGAAAGGTTCATAAACCAACAAGCAAATAAATGAATATTGATTAAATCAGTGTCATATCAATTGAAGGAGCCTGGAAGGTTTGGAATAACCGAGCTGAAAGGCTTATATTGCCTTTGGGGGAGGAAAAGGGCACACAAGGTATTACTTTAGCTTATAGTTCCTTAGTTGAGAGGTCCCTAAATCTATAACAATTCCAAGGCATGCAGTAGAGTTGTACATAGGGCTGGTAAGGGCACTCATTTGTTTTAACCATCATAGATGCTGATAGATTTTATGCTTATCAGTGATTGATGGAAGGCAGTAGAATGTCATATAGGGATAAAGGAAATTAGGTGTGACAATTTTTCAGCTGTCAGAACTTGAACTTTCAAAGACTAATGGAGCAGTACAATGAGTAGACAAGGACTGAAGGATGTTCACTGATAAAATAACCTCCACAATGATGGAAAAGTCTAAGGAAAGAAGCTTCACCCTAAACTATCCTCTGCTTACAGGATGATTATTTGAAGCCTTGAAAATGTCACTGATAAATTGTTTACATATTTATAATTATGTATTTTCCTAGTTCCAAACCACTGGTGAACTACTGGGTCTGAAAAAGGCATGGAATAGTGGCACTGGGGAGGTCCAAAATTTCCATTTTCCTGAGACAGCCACCTGTGTGCTGTGTTGCCTTGAAGAAGCAGTAAATTATTTTATGCTTGAAGAAGGGTGTTGCTACTTTCCTTCCAGATTAAAAGTATTTTGAGATCTTCAAATATATATTTTTTCTAAAGTACAAAATTATTGATAATATTTAAACAAGTCAACTGTCAAGGTTTTTGTATCCTAAATCAAAGCATTGTTCCAATGCTTGTTGCCATAAAAATTCAACATCTCAAATCCTCCAAACTATGTTATTCACTTCCAATACAGCCAGTGGACTTTTCATAGTAATCAGTATGAAACTAAACACTTGAAGTATTTAAAGAAGCATTACGCTAGTCCCTAAATATGGAGATGGCAGTATTACTGAAGATAATTCTGTTATCCTGAGCAGGCTTTCAATTCAAGAAGAAAAATGCTGGCAGTTTGAAAATGCAAGACTATGTTTCTGTAGTATGGGAAAATAAATAAACTTGTTTCTTTATCTGGTTTTGTTTGGTTTGGCGTTTGGTTTTGTTTTTTTGGTTTTTTTTTTCATTTAGATCTTTTCAAACCACAGATACTCAACGGAGTTTTTGATTGTGTTTTTCTGTTAGTAAACATTTATAAAATATAAATATAAGCTAAATTAAATATAAAGTTGTCTTCAAAATAAGGGAAAAAAAGAATAAGATTGTGTAAAGATCTTAGTAGTATTTCCAGAATGGAAGCCAGAGAAGAAGCTTTTGACCAGAGCTGCCTTTTCTGACACAGCCTCTAAGGGACCTTTCTGCATGTCTGCTTCTCCTTATCTGCAAATTCCCACAGTTCTGCTACTCTCTCCAACTTGCAGCTAACTTTAGCAAAGACATTTGTTGTTCAGTCAGGTGTAAGTCTGTTAGTAAGTGTGACGTGTAAGTCTGTCAATATCAGAGTTGGCTGGCACCTGCAAAATTTCCTTTCTGAGACTTGTGGACAAAGACAATGTACAGCAATAGAGGCTGTTTCTCCAGGAGAAAAGTAGATTCATAAAGCTAAATGGAATACAGCATTCAGAGCAAAAATGGAGACTTACGCTTTACTAATTTTTTACCCTCCAGGCTTTTAGTGATCTGATTTAAACTCAGGATCTCCCATTTACTTATAATTTCAACAACTATTTGTGAGCTGCAGATCTTCACAGTCCCTCAGCTGCTGCACAGAATTTAGGACTTTTTTCTTCCCTCTCTCTCCAAAAACCAGAGCTCTTCCTTTTCTCAGCCATCATCAGCAGTGTTAGGAACAGTCACTTCCATGGT